>NC_048598.1:69006316-69018816 GCF_003668045.3 Cricetulus griseus
TGGGAGGGAGGGACATGTCCCCTGAAGGACAACGCCCCGGGCCGCGCCCCGCTTGGCTTGGGAGGTGTCCCCTGGGAAAGCTGGAGGGCCTCCCAGCTGGATCTGGGGGTGCTGAGGACATGCGGGAGGCGCCCCAGTTTCTCTTCCTTTGACGCCCGTCCTTCCCTTTTCCCACAAATGACCACTTCCTGCCTTTTCGGGCCTCCCGCTTGAGTTGGTCCACTTCCTCAGTGCCTTTCTGAGCGATAAAATGTTGCCCAAACTTCTTTCTTAAAGGTAGGAACTTGTACTTTGGGTAACCTGGGGGCTGGGTTCCTGAAGTTCGGAAGGGGCTTGGTTGGTTGTGAATTTACTTTTTGATCCTGTCTTCCAAATGCCTTTCGGAGCGTGACTAGCATCGAAGGTGGCTTCTAGAAGCACGGTGGCTTGAAGGGCTTTTCCTGGCCCGGCATCTTGGCTCCTGGTGCATGGCTCCTACCTGGAGCCCCAGAGAGCGCCACACCCACAGCAGCGTCCTTCCTCCCACTGTGTTCATTTCCAAGTGAATACTAGAACCTTGGAACTTTGATGTTATCAGGGTGTTCTTCTGGAGACAGGATCTGGAGTCTCCAGTGGACAGATTATTCTTTGATTTGCCTTAACTCCTGTAGACAGAGAACCCTTGCTCTGCCTTGATTTCCTAATCACTTTTCATAAGTTTGAATGAACAAGGCTTATCAGAGGGGAAGGCCTGTGTTAGATGTGCCAGTGAAGCTTGCTTTAAATAAGAGCAAGATTCTTGTGTGTCAAGTCTGAGAACACATCAAAGCATTGCTTCTAAAGCCTGGATTGTGGTGGGAATGTTGTGGCATTTGGGGACCATGAAAAGAGGTGCTGAATATTGGGAAGAACCAGGAACTTGAACCAAGGTTGGACACTGGTTTGGGAACTTAGTGTGTGTGTGTGTGTGTGTGTGTGTGTGTGTGTGAGACATGGTCTTTTGTAGCCCAGGCTGGTCTACCATTTGATTTGTAATGAGAGTGACCTGGAACTTCTGATGTTCTTGCTTGTACCCCATGAGTTGGGTGAGGGCCTTGCATGGCTAGGCACACAATCTCTCTCTCTCTCTCTCTCTCTCTCTCTCTCTCTCTCTCTCTCTCTCTCTCTCCACCAATGGGACACCCCAGCTCCTCCTCTTCCTTTCCAATTACTGGCTGCTTTTCTCTGAGATCCCTGCAGGGTTTTACTGTGCCCGAGGACATGTTTTTCCAGGAATTTGTGTGGGGAAGGTGTGGGTTGAGTTACTGAATGGCTTTTGGAAAATGGGGCCTAGACACATAAAGACAGGAAAATGGGAATTGGAACCTTAAGTGGAATCTGGAGAGTTCGTGGTAGACAGTGGAAGTAGAGGTGTGGTCCCTTCTTTGTGTTTTGTCTGTTTGATTTGGTGCTGGGGATGGAGCCTCAAAATTTTTGAGTCTTAGTCTAGGAGGATGGCTCAGTGGTTAAAGCACTTGCCTTGCAAGCATAAGGACTGGGGTTTGGATCCCCAGAGCCCAAATAAATGCCCAGTGGGCACAGCAGCCTGCTTGAAATTCTGGCATGGGAAGGTGGAGATGGGATCCTTGGAGAAAGTGGGCCAGCGGCTGAGATTCCTCTTCAGCGAGCTCTGGCTTAGAGCGAGGGTGGTTCCTAATATGCGTTTCTGCCTCAACATGCATGAGTACATGTGTGCAGAGCACTACAACACAAGTACACAGCTATGTATACTCATATACAAAAGATGGAAGAAATGGTCTTCATTCTTCAAGATTCCTGATTTGGGGATGATGGCTTAAGGTTCCATAAAAAGTTTGAAGCCTGGGAGGTTTGTGTTGCCTCATTCCATCAATGGCGAACCTCTCTGGGTTCTATGACTAAATCCCACCCCCATTCACCTCATTTCTGAATGTGGGGACCATCTTGCTGGAGACACTGTAATAACAACCAGAACTATTGGGGTGGAACTCTGTGAATTGTCTGCAGGAGAACAGAATACTAGAACCCCACTTCCCAAGCTGTTGAGGACTGAGGATTGAACCTAGGACCTTGTGTTAGGTTCTACCATTGAGCTATTCCCCCCAGCACAGGAGTTTTTTTTTGTGTGTGTTTGTGATATATTATTTATGATTTATTAAAGCTTGGGGATTCAGAAAGCAAAGCCAGCCTCAAGCTATAGAGATCAGGCAGTGGTGATACACACTTTTAATCCCAGCAGCCAGAAAGATAGGAGGTGGTGGTACACACTTTTAATCCTAGGAGTCAGGATTAAGAGGTAGACAGATCTCTGTGAATTCAAGGCCACCCAGATCTACACAAGATTGATCCAGTCCTAAAGAGAAACAGATCACACAAAGATGATCTCAGCACTTGGGATCACATACCTTTAATCCCAGCACTAGAAGGTTATAAAGGATAGGAGCAGGGTCTTCAGTAGTCAGTATCAGGCATTCATTCTCCAGCCACATTTAGGACAGGAAGATATTCTGAGATAGTCTCTGGATTCTCTTCAGCCACACTGAGGAGAGGCAGCAGTCTGAGGCTGGTGTATGTGTGTGTGTGTGTGTGTGTGTGTGTGTGTGTGTGTGTGTGTGTGTGCATGCAGGTGCATTCAGAGGTCACAGGACAAGGGTACCTTTCACCTCTGTTTGTGGCAGGGTCTGTCATTCGTCTGAAATTTGCATTGTAGGCCAGGCTAGCTGATCTGTGACTTCCAGGAGTCCAGTTCTCTCGGCTCCTTATTCTGCCATGGCTGGGATTTCAGGAACACACCATGCCAGGTTTCCTAACATGAGTTCTGGAGATTGAACTCAGGTCCTTCAGCTTGCAAGGTAGGTGCTTTGCCCACTGAGCCATCTCCCCAGCCCCAGGTCCTCTCTCACTGAGCCAAATCTTTATCCTAATAAAGCACATGTGCTATTAGATGAGCAAGAAGTTTGTCCTCTTTTTTAAATTTAATTTTACATGTATTTTTATGTGTCTATATATGCCTATGTGAGATTATGTGTCTGATGTGTGTGCAGGAGCCAGAAGATCAGGACAGGGTGTCAGATCCCTGGTAGCCATATGAGTCACCATGTGGGTGTTAGGAACTGAACCCAGGCCCTCTGGAAGAGCAATCCAGTTGTCTTAACCACTGAACCATCTCTCCAGTCCCAAGTGTGAACTTCTGATTCTCCTGCCTCTACCTGCTCAGTGCTGAGCTAACAAAGGTGTACCTCCATACATGGTATACACTGTGCTAGGGATCAAACCCAGGACTTCATGTATGCTGGGCTCACACTCTACAACTGAGTTGCATCCCGATGGCCACTGGCCTTCTTGAAGACTAGCTTCCATTTTTTTTTTCTTTTTAAAGTTTTTGTTTTGAGACAGGGTCTCTCCTGTAGTCATAACTCCTGGAATCTCACTCTGTAGACCAGACTGGCTGAGTCACAGAGATTCCCCTGACTCTGCCTCCCTAATGCTGGGACTAAAGGCATGCACACACCTAGCTTCTTTTTAAAAAAGTTTTAGACTAGACACTTCTGAGATAATTTTTGTTAGGGTTCCTCCCAAAGCACATGGGTGCTGTAGGGAATAAAGATACATCTGGGGTTCCTACTGTTCTAGAAACTTCCATGAACCTCATGTTCTTTCTTCATTGTCAGGTCCTAGAATTAATCAAACAAATATGAGTAGCTTTAAAAATTAGAAATTTACAACTTCTGGTCCCCAAACCAAATGGAACCCAGAAAGAGATTCTTTTAAATCAACTATAAAACAAGTTGTTGAAAAGAAAATTGTTGACAAAGTGATCTCCTTGGTGAACAGCTTAGAATTCTCTTTCCAACCATGTGAATCCCAGAGCTAGAACTCCGGTCCTCAGGCTTGGTGGCAAGTGACCTTCATCTGCTGAACCCTCTCACCAGTTCCTCTACCTTACTATCTTTTTTTCTCTTGTTTTTGGGATGGGGTTTCACTGTGTAATCCTGGCTGACCTGGAAGTCATGGGTAGACCAGGCAGGCCTGGAACTCACAACCATCTTCCTTTTTTGAGATATGGTCTCTCATTGAACCTGGGGCTTGCCTGTTCTGGTAGACTGCTGGCCAGTGAGTTCCAAGGATTGTCTTGTCTCTATCTCTTCTGTTGGGATTGCCGAACCATCATCACATCTTGCCCAGCAAGTGCTTCACACACTGAAGCAGCTAGCCATCCCTATGCTTGGTCTTATTATGTCACGCAGACTCTCCCTCTCTCTACTGCATGGCCACAGAGGTCTGTCTGCAAGTTCTGAGTTTTTGTTTTGTTTTGAGACAGGGTCTATGTAGCTCAGACTGTCCTTGAACTCCCTGTGTACAACCTGATCCTTTTGTCTCCAACTCCTAAGAGCTGAGATTACAGGAGCACACCACGAGCCAGCTTTGTGTGGTTCTGGAAATGGAACCCAGGATGTCAAGCATGTAAGAGAGCACTCAGCTAACTTAAGCCATATTTGCAGTAGATGTGCCCACAGGCCAATCTAACCCGCTCAGTCCCTCAATTGAGACTCCCTTCTCAGGTAACTCCAGGCTGTATTGACAGTTAAAACTAACTAGGATACTATTTATGTGTTTGTTTATTTAATTTGTGTGTTTTCAAGTACACACTTGTACACTCATAGGACAGCTTTCAGGAGTAGGGTCTCTCCTTCCAGCATGTGGTTCCCAGGAGTTGAACTCAGGTTGTCAGGCTTGGCAGCAAGTGTTTTTCCCTGCCAAGGTATCTTGTCAGCCTGAGGAGCAGATTTTAAGGGTAGAAGGATGAAGGATGGAGAAATCTATTTTGGAACTGTTGAGCTTGAAATTCCTGGAAGACAGCCAAATGGGGTGAGGAAACAGGAAGTCAGGGGCCTGGGCTCTTCCCTGGGGAAGACAGGAAGCCACATGAATGGATGTGCTTAGCCTGGGGAAAGTGTGGACGGTGAGAAGGGTGACAGCCTGAGTCTGAACCAGAGAGAAAAACCTAAGTGTGAAAAAGCCTCAGAGAAGGGATAAGCCCTGGGGGAAATGAGCCTGCAGTCTAGGACAGGCACTGCCAACCAGGCTCACAGGTTAGCAGTCGCGCCTCAGTGGAGAGTGAGTGCTGTGCCCAGTTTGGGATTTAAAACTGCATTAGACATGCACATACATGAAGCTGGTTACGTGATTTTTCTTCCTCTTGAATTCCTTCTCTGGCCAGCTTGCTAGTACAGGTACCAGGAAGAATGGTAATGGGGGGGGGGAGAGGTGGAGTGGGTCTTTGCATGAGGACCTAAGCCTAGGGTGGCCACGGAGCCCAAGAAAGAATGTGCTGGGGTCAGCGTTTGTAGGTGTCAGGAGGGCAAGTGGGATTTGAGCGAGTGAGTGGAAAGATTGTAGGTTTGGGGCTGTGGTGTTTGGCTGCAATGTTCCCTGCAGATGTTTTTGAATACCTGGTCCTCAGTTGGTGGTGCTGTTTAGGGAGGTTTGGGGATACAGGCTTGTTGAAGGAAGTGTGTCACTGGAGGAGGCCTTTGAGAGCCTTTTAAGTTAAATAGTTGCCCATTTCTAGTTTGCTCTGTTAGCATCATGTTTGTAGTTCAAGATGTAAGCTCTGAGTCGCTCTCCAGTCACCATGTCTGTGGTTGTTGCCATCCTTACCCAGGCATGAACTCTAACCATCTGGAACCATAACCCCAAATAAACTCTATCTTCCATAAGTTGCCTTGGTCAAGGTGTTTTACAACAGAGATGGAAAAATAACTAGTACAGGGCTCAGAGGAGACAACTGAGTCATAATTTTTGTTTCTTCTTTTTTTTTTTTTTGGTAAGAGATTTAATAAAAGAGTTACTTAATGCTATAGATGGACAGACAGACAACAACCTATGAGAACCTCTGAGGTGAGATCAGGTCCACAGGGCAGAGTGAGTGTCCCTTCTTAGATGTTTTAGAGGAAGGGGAAGGTGCTATGCTACGTAATTGATAGTCATAGCGCATGTTTTCTGCCAGGCTACCTCTGACTCCTGGTAACCTGGGGTCTTGTGTGCAGAGTCAGCTGTGAGGGTGGGAGGTGGGAGAGCAAGAATCCAGGAAGAAAGCCAATGGGAGAGCTTTACAACGTGGTGTGGCTCTGGCTAACATGAAGGATAGAGGTGGAGTGGTGGGCCAGAGGAGAGCCCAGATCAGGTGAGATTCGTGGTGTGGTGGTGTCAGGTTGAGCGAAGGAGAAGGTTCTGGAGAAGAGGCCTGGAACTTGGTATTCCTAGAACTGTTAGATTCAGGGCCTGGGCTCAGCAGCCTGGGCTCAATGTAACAATTAAACAGACCAGTTATAGTGAGAAGCCGATAAAGGAGAGTGATTCACTGTGGCCACATTGGGAAGAGCAAACAAAGAGGCGCAGTGACCCTGTACATCGTCTTTGGGGTCCTGACATGAGGTTCAGGGTTGAACAGAGGGCAAGAGGTGCACAGCCCAACAGTCGTGGTGTGGCCCTGCCCATCACTGACCCATCATTGTAGGGGCTCCAGTGTCTGTTGCAAAGGGGTCTGTCTGTCTGATAGGCTGTCAGCAGTGTGTGAGTCTCTTCCTGGAGAGAAGCCTCACCCCAACCCCCTCTGCCTGGCCACACCCACCAAGGCCCCTATCTACTTCTCTCAGCATGATATTCCTGGAGAAATGCCAATTTCCTGGGGTCATTGTCCAAATATTCTCAGAGCCAAGGGGGCACGTGTCCCTCTTGAAATAGTCTCATTCCTCCCTACACCTGCATGAACAAGGTCCTGAGGACAATGAAAGTCAGAAGCAGAGTTAGCGACCTCTGTCCATGAGGAAAGCGAGCAGGAAGGAGGTCTGGCGGTGACAGACATGGCTCATACTTTACAATGGGAGACTAGGCCTTAGCCATATGGGAATTTTGCAACAAGGAGGTAACTAAGGAGGGTGAACAGGAAGTGGCCAGGATGGGGATGGGGGGACGACACCAGTCTGCCTGGGTACACAGGACTGGTGAGGCCAACATCATGTGTTTAAGTTGTGGAGTCCTCAAGGACAGGCAGGCGTAGGGGAACATTCGTAGACTAGGAGAATGCCCTTGTAGGCCTTGCTGTATTTGGAGTAGCAGCAGAAGCGGGCTGCAGTGCATCGTCTGCTGTCACCAGGTGCCTTTCCATCCCCTAGCCATATATGGGACATGTGCCCCCCTTACAAGTGCCCTCCAGGCACAGCTCACTCTCTTGCCTTTTGCTACTCTATTGCCTCTCTTCTTCCTCTCGTCTCTTCCCTGTTCTCTCTGTCTCTGTCTGTCTGTCTGCCCCTCTTACGTTTCCACCTTGACACGGCCTTTTGCTCTTCCCCTCCCCCAATAAACCTCTTGCACCAGCTCTGTTGTGCATGGCATGTTTGCTTGGTGGCAATACTTTCAAAGGTACCCACTTCTCCTTTCTTTCCTATGCTTTTGCCAAGTGCTTGGGAACAGTGGCTCAGTCATGGCCAAGGTGGAGGAAGTGTTGAGCTGAGAGACCTGGTCGTGGGGAATATGGGACATCCTCATGCCTACCCAGTAGAGGCAGAGCTATGATCAGGGTGTGTGGGCCCAGTGGAGTGAGTCTCATTCTAGCACTGCCTCTTCCACGCCCAAGCCTTGGCAGAGGAGTACTGTACACACTGCCTAGGCGGGAAGAGGAAAGACATTAACATTAGAGCACTCAGAGCTGAGGACAGACAACTATTGTGGTATTAGTTTAAGATGTGTTACATTAGTCTATGCTGTGGAATACTTGCTTAATGATGCAAATATGTGTTGCATTCTTTTATATTGCATTTGTTTAACTCTATGAAGCTGTGTTACTTTGTCTGCCTAAAACACCTGATTGGTCTTAAAGAGCTGAATGGCCAGTAGTTAAGCAGAAGAGTGATTGGTGGGGCTGCCAGGCAGAGAGAATAAAGAGGAGGAGAAATCCAGGCTCAGGGTAGCCGGAGAGAATTGAGAAAAGGAGATGGAGAGAAGACACCAGGGGCCAGCTACCCCACCACACAACCAACCATGGAGTAAGAAGGAAAGAAAGGTATATAGAATAGAGAAAGATAAAAGCCCAGAAGCAAAATGTAGATGGGATAATTTAAGTTAAACCCTGGCTAGAAATAAGCCAAGCTAAGGCTGGGCATTCATAAATAAGAGTAAGTCTCCATGTGTCTATTTGGGAGCTGGGTAAAGGGCCCCAGAGAGAGAGAGAGAGAGAGAGAGAGAGAGAGAGAGAGGGAGAGGGAGAGAGGAGAGAGGAGAGAGGAGAGGGAGAGAGGAGAGGGAGAGAGGGAGAGAGGGAGAGAGGAGAGGGAGAGAGGGAGAGAGGGAGAGAGGGAGAGAGGGAGAGAGGGAGAGAGGGAGAGAGGGAGAGAGGGGGGAGGGAGAGGGGAGAGGGAGAATGGGAGGGAGGGAGGGATATTTTTGGTATTAAAAAAGAAACACAAAGTGAAATCGACAAAACAAAGCAATTTCTTCCCTTTTTTCATTTTGTTTATTTTTATGTTTATGGTTGTTTTGCCTGCGTGTATGGCTGTACACCATGTGCATACAGTACCTGCAGAGGCTAAAAGAGGGCATTGGATCCTCTGGGACCAGAGTTACAGACATGTGTGAGCCATCATGTGGGTGCTGGGACTCAAACCTGGGTTCTCTGAAAGAGTAGTCAGTGCTCTTAACTACGGAGCCCCAGGCAACTTCTTTTTTGCAAAAAGGGTGTGCCACCACCCAAACCAGGATAGTAAGCAACATACATGGCCAGGATTGCCCCTGTCTTTTGCCCTATGGTAAGGGAGAGCTTGGCTGTTCCTCATTGGCTGTGGTTCAACATCACAGTCCACTTCCAGCTGGCTAATGAAGAAGGCAGCTGTAAGAAAATGAAGAGAAGGTGTCATGAGTCACGTGCTCTGGGCTGTCAGTTTCTGGGAATGCATGAAGCAGTGGGGCTGGTAAACAGAAATTTTACAAGGTAGGGGAGATGGGAAGATTTGAATTCCTCTGCATAAAAGTTGTAGGAGGTAGGGAGATTTATGGAATTTTGGTCCTTGGCAGTTAGTCACCTTTGATAGACAAATTGAAACTGTTTCTCACAAGCTGAGTGCAGAGGTGTGCATCTGTTTGGTATTCAGGAGGCTGAGGCAGGAGAATATTGTAAACCTAAGAATTAGAGTCCAGCTTGGGCAACATGATGAGACCTTATCTCAAAAACAAATATAGGGGTGGCTGGAGAGTTGGCTCCCAGGTTGGATACTTATTGCTCCTGCCGAGAGTCCCGGATTCCATTCCCAGTACCCACATGGCAGCTCACAACTTTAACTCCAGTTCCAATGGATCTGATACCCTCTTCTGGCGTCTGCAGGTACTGCATGCAAATGGTATACCATAAGTTCATTCAGGCATCAACATAAATAAATACGGGTTGAGGGTATGGTTCATTCAGCAAACATGAGGGCCTGGATTTGATTCCCAGCACACAAGTAAGACAGCTAGGTGTGATGGGGCTAGGGAGGTAGAATCAAATGGATCCCTAGGACACACTTGCTGGCCTTTCTTCCCTGTTGAGTTCTAGGCCAGTGAGAGACCTTGATTCAAAACAACCTTGGCCTTGTTCCCTCATGTCCACATAGGCACCCATGGGAAAACACACACACACACACACACACACACACACACACACACACACACACACCAAACTATGAAGAGCCACTTACAGCTTCTGAAGGCGAATGAGTTTGTCTTTTCCAGAGAAGGAAGGGCATGAGTAATGAGTAAGCCTTGCTGATGGCAACACTAGTATACTTGGTTCTGTCCGGAGAATGCCCTTACCTCTATTTCTCCAGGTGCCCTGTGACATGAGCAAGGAGGACCATGTCCCTGTTCCATAGGCAGTGACTGAATTTGGTGGAACGGGCTGCTTGACCACGCAGCAGTATAGGGAGTGTGGATGCTGTGCTCAGGGACAGCATCGGAGGGAGATCTCCCTGCCCCACCTCGCCTCTTTCTTAGTCTGCCCTCACATGGCATTGGCCTGACCTGACTTCACATGGCATTAGCCTGACCTGCCCTCACAAGGCGTTGGTCTGACCTGACTTCACATGGCGTTGGGCCTGGAGGCTGCTGCCTTTCTCAGCACTTGGTAGACTATTTTAGTGAAATTTGAACTTTCATGAAAAATCTCTTTAAAAATATGTTAGTAATTAATGTTTGAGGGCTGGAGAGGTGGCTTAGTGGCTCAGAGCTTGTATTCTCTAACAAAGGACCCGAGTTCGGTTCCCAGCACCCACACTGAGCAGCTCACAACTACCTGTAACTGCAGCTTTAGGGCACCCTCTGCTGGTCCCTGTGGGCACCTGCACACTCATGTTCACCCCCTTCTCCACATATACACAGAATTAACAGTAAAAATCTTTAAAAATGAACACAAAATTGAATGTTTTGAAAACACTGGACAGTGTGCTTTCAGGCCACCAGATGTTACAGACTGGCAGCTGTATTTCACCAAATGATGCCAAGAGGCGGGCGGGGTCAGCACGTTGAGGGAACACAGCGGATGGAGGCAAGGGCCCAGGGTCCAGCTGCTGGAGTATCATCACAGCAGGGTCCTCAGCTGCTTTCCTGTGGGTGTATCTCCTTTGTTTTTTTGTGTCCGTGGCCTACTAGTGTTTCCTTGTGAATTCCCCTGGGTGGCCCCAAATACATCCATTGTATGTTTCCTTTCAAACAAAAAGGTTTTTTGTTTTTTTTTAGTTTTTAAGTGTGTGTGTGTGTGTGTGTGTGTGTGTGTGTGTGTGTGAACTAACATAGGTGCCAGTGGAGTCCAGAGAACGGTTTTGGATCTCCTGAATCTGGCAATACAGGCAACCCGACATGCATGCTGGGAACTGAACTTGGGCATGTGTTCCTGGTGAGCCACCTCACTGGCCAGCCAACCTGCTTTTCTTTTCCTCCCCTCCCTTTTGCCCTCTTCCCTGTCCCCCTCCACCCCTTCCCCCTTCCTCTTCCTTCCTGTCTTTTTTTGTTTGGGGACAGGACCTTGTTATGTTTCCAAGGCTGGCCTGGAACTCCTGTTCCTTTTGTCACCTTCTGAGTCCTGAGTTTTTAAAACAATGAGTTGTTTCCTTCAAGGTGATGATCCAACATGGTCCTTTTCCATTTATTTATCGTGTGTGTGTGTGTGTGTGTGTGTGTGTGTGTGTGTGTGTGTGTGTGTTTATGGTATATGTCTGTGGGTGCACATGTGGAGGCCAGAAGCCAAAGTCGGCTGTCTCCTGTCACCCTGCATCTAATTCTTTGTCATTGAAACTAGAGCTCTCCAGTTCAGCTAGGTTGGCTCTGGGGTCTGCCCGTCTGCACCCTCCCGTGCTGGGGTTACAGAAATGTGTTGTTGGAGTGGAGTTGCTGGGGATCTGAGTTCAGGTCCTCATGCATGGCCAACGCTTTACAGCACAGCCTTCTCCCCAGCCCTGAGTCTGACTTGGAGTTATTCAGCATTTCCAAACCTGGGGCTCCAAGTGCCATTTCATATTGGAGCAGGCTGTTTGAGGAGAGAGACTCATTCCAGTTTATACTTGGGTTGTAGCAGGAAGTAGTCTGACAAAATTTAAAAATTGTTGTAGTTTGAGTTACTATTGCTATGAAGGATTATATGCCTTGAATCACAGCTCATTGAGGAAAGCTAAGGCAGGAGCAGATGCAGAGGCCACGGAGGGGTGCTGCTAATACTGGCTTGCTTCCTATGGCTTCCTCAGCCTGCTTTCTTAGAGAACCCAGGACCACCAGCCCAGGGATGGCACCACCCACCATGGGCCAGGCCCTCCCCTTCAATCACTAATTAAGAAAGTACCCTGTAGGCTTGCCTACCTCCTGATCTTATGGAGACATTTTCTCAGTTGAGGCTTTGTCCTCTCAGATGACTCTAGCTTGTGTCAAGTTGACATAAGATTACAAACAAGGAATTTGCCTTGTGAGTCACTTCCCGTAGGGTTGCTTAAAATTTAGTGCTGTTTTGGTGTGAATGCAGCACACACGTGAAAGGAAGTCAAAGGCCAGCCTTAGGTGCAGGCACTCATCTTCCACTTTTTTTTTTTTTTTTTTTTTTCTTTTTTGAGGCAAGGTCTGTTGTTTTTCCCACTGCTCTCAATTTAGCTGTCCCTGGAGCTTTTGGGGATTTTCCTCTTTGCCTTCCATATCCCCATTGGATGGCTAGGATTAGAGGCTCTCATGTTAAACACCCAGCTCATGTGTGCAAGAGCATATGTGTATGGAGACCAGAGGTCAATCTCTGTGGCCCTCGGGAGCCACTACCTTGTATTTTGAGAGAAGGTCTCTCATTGAGACCAAGGGCTTGCTGAGTAGGTAGGCTGACTGCCCAGGGAGCCCCAGAGCCAGTTACCCAGTACTGGGATTACAGGTCTGCACCACCAAGCTCGGGTTTTCTTGTAGGTGCTGGGGACCCAGGGGCTCGTGCTTGCATGGTTAGCATT
>NC_048598.1:69023816-69202097 GCF_003668045.3 Cricetulus griseus
TCACAACTGTCTATAACTTTAGCTCTAGGGGATCAGATGCCCTCTTCTGGACTCTCAGGGTGCACATGTGAATGCTCGAGCATGCATGCTCACACGCACAATTTAAAAAAATACAATGGAGTTTTACAGGAATACCTTATGGCAACCTCTGGCCTCCACATACTATGCACAAATACTATATATACACACATACTCTATCTCATACATACATGTGTACACACACATGTACAAGCACACATAGTCACTATACACACACTATAACACTCACACATATACACACATATGTATATACTATACACATACTATATATACACATGCTATACATATGTACACACTATACATACATGTATGCAATACTATATACACAAACACAATATGCATACTGTACATGCAACACACACACTGTACACATACATTATGCATACACATCACACATATACATGTACATACATGCATACACATATACAAACTGTAAACATGAACATTCTATGTACACATACTTGCATACATACATATGCACATGCACACACACTATACATACACATATACACATAGACATACACCCATGCACACACTATACATACAGACACACTATACACACACACATATGCACTATACACATACACGCACTATACAAACACACATACGCACACATACACACATGTACATACACTCACTATACATACATACACACAATATTTTAGGCATTCTGAGTGATTGTTTTTCAAGTCCACCCAACTTGAATTTTTTTCTTAAGTTTGAGACAGGGTCTTATCTATTCCAGGGTAGCCTTGAAGGCTGTAGATAGCTAAAGATGGCCTTGAATTTATGGCCATTTTTCCTCTGTCCTCTGGTGTGCTGGGATTAAAGGCCATTACTCTTGCTTTGTCAGTCAGGTCTTTCGGTAATAGAAGTTTTTCTCAAGTGTTTTGTCTCTGTTAGACTTGATCAAGTCATTTTTTTATGACAGTGGTCTGAGAAGCCCTCCACTGGGTGTCTACTGACTTCTCTTCCAATTTTTTCTCTGGTATTGGAGGCTGGGATGGTGAATGTGTGCTGCCTCCAGTGTGAGCTTTTGCCTGCTTTCACAGAGAGGTTTTGTGGCTTTCTGTGTGTCTCAGGCTGTAGTATGCTTTGCATGTTAATTGCTTGGCTTTGGAGGAGGGCTGTGGTTACTACAGTTTTTTAGGGAGAACTCCCCTGCACCAGGGGCCCTGATGATTAAGGAGCCTCTTGTGTGTTTGCCTGCTTGCACATCTGTATACCATGTGCTTGCCTGGTGCCGGTGGAGGCCAGAGAGCCCCAGGCTACCCTCCCTAGTGGTGCAGGCTTGGGGCAGCCACTCTGTGTCTCAGCATTGCCCTATCCTGGGTCCCCGTGGGTAAGTGACTTCAGAGTTGTGAGACTGTCACAGCCTTCTTTCCAGGTCCCTCTCTGTCAGAATGGGTTAAGTGTTTCTAAAGTGCAGGGGAGAGCTTAGCCTTGGGGCTAAGAAGACCTACGACTGCCCCCTGACAGCAGCCCCAGAGGAACTGATGTCTCTTCTGGTCTCTGAGGTTGCTATATTCATGTGCACAAACCCACACACAGGCACACACACACATACACATAATTTAAATAAAAATAAAATATTTAGGGCCTGGAATGACAGTGCAGCAGTTAAGGGCACTTACTGCTCTCCCAAAGGACCCAAGTTCAAATCCCAGCACCCACATGGCAGCTAACAACTGTCTGTAACTGCAAGATCTGACACTCTTATACAGACTTATCTGTAGGCAAAGCACCAATGCACATAAAAGTAAGTAAACTTATAAAAATAAAATAATTTAGTGTAGGAATGGCAGATGTCATTTGATTTTGACAGAATAAAATGCATACCATCTTTAAGTTCTTGTCTCTGTCACCCGTAGCTCCCCATCTGGGCCATCTGTCCGTGTGCCATCACCTCAGACCAGCAGGATGGCTGCCAACAAGGGCAAGAGCCAGGGCTCCCTGGCCCTTCACAAAGTTATCATGGTTGGCAGTGGAGGAGTCGGCAAGTCAGCCCTGACGCTTCAGTTCATGTATGATGAGGTAAGAGATGCCAGCACACCTTCCGAAAGTGACTGTGCCTGCTGTGTCATCGTGCGCGTCCGCTTCCTCGGTGTTCGGTGTCCATGTCCCCCTTTGTCCGTGGAGTTTTTGAATAGCTTCAGGGGGAGGAAGTCTCAGCAGAAGATCCTGGCTGCTGATACAGTGGTGGTTTTAGCTGAGCAGAAATGGGAGGCGTCTCTCTGCACACTGTATTTTCAGTGTTATGTGTGCTTTCTTTGTGACAGGAGCAAGAGGAGAGAGAAGTCTCTGTGTAGGTGCTATAACTTAAAGGTTTTTTTATTATTTTAATTTCTGTGTATGCATGTGGGGGTGTAGTAGACTGTGGTTGCCTTCAGAGGCCAGAAAAGGATGTCAGAAGTTGTGAAGTTGCCCAGTATGGGTTCTGGGAACCAAACTCCTGTCATTTCCAAGAGTAGCAGGTACTCACCACTGTCTCTCCAACAGCCCAGGCTGCCTTGGAACTCACTGTAGCCAAGGATGACCTTGAATTTCTGATCTTCCCTCCTCCCCCTGGTGGGTTATATGCGTGTGCCCCCTTACCTGGTTTCTGAGGCTTTGGGAATGGAGGGGCTTTGTGTGTGAGAGGTGAACACTCTACCAACTGAGCTATTCCCCAGCCGCAGGTGCTGTGGTTTGAGTCTTAAATATCTCCTAAGGGGCCTTGTGTTGAAGAACTAACTGACCCTTAGCCTACAGTGCCTTGGGAAGTAGGGTTCAGCCAGAGAAAGTTAGGCCATTGAAAGTGTCCTTAAAAGAGATTGCGTTCCCAGCCCCTGCCTGTGTTTTTCTCAGCTTCCTGGTTTCTGCTGGGTGCTTTCACCACGGTCCTCTGCCTTACCACAGGCCTCTAAGAACCATGGAGTTTGAAAACTGAAACCATGAGCCAAAACCGAACCTTTTCTCTTTGATTAATTTTCTGTGGTGTGTGTGTGTGTGCTCGTGCTTGTGCATGGGTATATGTGTGTGTGTTTGTTTGTGCACATGGATATGAAAGCCCAGAGGACAACCTTAATTGTCGTTGTTCAGGAACTGTCCACCTTGATTTTTGAGATAGGATCTCTGCCCTGAGGCCAACCTGACTGCCCCATACATCTGGGATGGCTTGTCTCCATCTCCCAGCACTGAGATCACAAAGCACACAGAATGGCCATGCCCTGCTTTATATAGGGGTTCTAGGGATTGAACCTAGGACTTGTGGTTGTAAGGCAATCACTTTTACCAGATGAGCCATCCCTCCGACCCTGGTCCGTCTTTTTTTTTTTTTTTTTTTTTTTTTGGTTTTTCAAGACAGGGTTTCCCTGTGGCTTTTGGAGACTGTCCTGGAACTAGCTCTTGTAGAACAGACTGGTCTCGAACTCACAGAGATCTGCCTGCCTCTGCCTCCAGAGTGCTGGGATTAAAGCTGTGCCACCACCACCCGGCCCCTGGTCCATCCTAACACTTACAACCAAATTTCAGTCTGGAGTTTAGGTGGAGATAAATCACAGAGCTGTGGAGAACCAGGTAGAAGATTTCTGTAGCTCTCTGGGTGATAGAGGCATTGTGCCAAATCTGAGGTCAATTCATGCAAAGCCCGAGTCCTGCAAACACAGGAGGGACTAGGAGAGCCTTGCTTTATGTTTTGTGCTTTTAAAAGAAAAGTTGATTGTGTATGTCTGTGTGCATGTCACAGCACACTGGAGGTCAGAGGACAGCATGGAGGGGTTGCTTCTCTCTCCACTACGTGGGTTCTGGGGTTTTCAGGCTTGGAGATAAGCACCTACTAAACCATCTTCCTGGCCCAAAATTCACTCTTTCATCATGTACTGTCCAAGCAGGTGTGGTGGTTTATACCTGTAATTCCAGAACTTGAGGCTGAGGTAGGAGGATCATGAGTTTGTGGCTTGCCTGGGCTGCATGGCAAAGCCATGTGTGAAAAGACAAAAATATAAAATAATGAATTGTCCTGGGTATGTTCCTGTTGTGACAGTAAACTTTGATGAAAGTAACTTAAAGGAAAAGGGGCTTATTTTGGCTCACATTTCCTGGGGGATACCACCTGTTATGTTGGGGAAGGCGTGGCAGCAGGAGCAGGTGGCTGGCTGGTCACATTGCAACCACACTTAGGAAGCAGAGAGTAAAGGGGAAGTGGGCCAGGCCATAAAATCCCAAGGCTCACCTCTAGTGACCCACTTCTTCTTGAAAGTCTCCGTCCCCTAGCAGTTCCATAACCTTCTCAAACAGTGCCATCAGCTGGGGACCAAGTGTTCAAACAGGAGTACTGTGCCCACACTCTGCCTTGCCCTTTTCATTTCCAATATTACCCTTTGGTTTGCCAAAGTTTTAAATTTTCAGAAAATTTAATTTATTTTATGTGTATTGGTGTTTTGCCTGCATGGACGGCTGTGCACCACATGTGTGTAGTACCCACAGAGGCCACAAGAGGGTGTCAGATTTCCTGGAACTGGAGTTGTACACAGCAAGTTGAGAGGCTGTATGGGTGCAGGGAATTGAACCCGGGTCTTCTGAAGATCAGCCAGCACTCTCAACTGCTGAGCCATCTCTTCAGCAGCCCTGGAAGTTTGAGGTTTAAATGACATACCGAGGTGCGTGCGTGCGTGCATGTGTGTTTGCCGTGGTGAGGTGCATGTGTGGAGGTCAGAGGACAGCTTGGAGGACTCAGTTTTCTTCTTCCACCATATGAGCTCCAGGGATGGAGTTCAGATTGTAGGCTTAGTGGCAAGCACCCTTATCCCCTGGCCCCCAATTTATTTCTTCTTCGTTACTTGTGCTTTTGGTATCATCCCTGAGAATCCATTGCCAGGTCCAGGCTCATGAAGGGTTTCCTTCTGAGTTTCTATTTTAGTTCATATCTAGATAATTGTTCTGTTTTAAGTTAGTCGTTATGTTTTATATGCACTGCATAAGAAGTCCAGTTATACCCACTCTTTGTGTTTTCCAGTTGTTCTTGTCATTTGCTTAGTTGTTTTTTTTTTTCATTCCTTTAAAAAAAAGATTGATTCTGATGTTGGAATGTAAAATGAAACTTTAAATAAATAAATTAATGAATAAATAAATAAATAAAAAGATTGATTTATTTATGTGTATCTGTGTTTGGGTGCATATGCCCCTGAAAGCCAGAAAGACTTCAGATCTGCAGCTGGAGTTAGAGGTGGTTGTGAGGCAGCCCCTTGGATGGGTGCCCACACTCATGCCTTCCAGAGGAGCATCGAGTAACCTTTACTGATGGCCCATCTTCTGTGGTTCTAACTTTCGGTTCTTTCCAGAAATTCTTTTTTCTTTGGGGTGGGGTGATACTAGTTATTAAACCTAAAGCCTCACACATGCCTGTATATAGTTCCTGCTTCCTTTGGCAACAGTATAGTATTTTGTTGTGTGGCCAGCTATTTGCTGAGCTTTTGGGTGGATCTTCATCTTTTGTGATGCCACTTGGTGCCACAGTGACTTCCTTGGTTTTTGAGCCAGCATTTCTGGATTAGATTCCTAGAAGCAGCATTGGGGTGGGGGTGGGGAGGTCCAGAGGATAAAGTACTTCTCATTTTATCAGATGTGATAAATCCCTCTCTGGGATGGTCCTGTGCCTGTCCCATAGCAGCAAAAATGTCTTTCCTCAAAGCCTGGGTCTCAGAGTAGCTCATTCTCCCTTTTCTCCTGCTCTGTTGTCTTCCTGTTTTCTTCCCTCCCTCCCACCCTCCCACCTTCTTTCCCCTTCCTCTTCCCCCTTCCTTCCTACCTTCCTTATTTCCCTCCCTTCCTCCCTTCCCTCCCTTCCCTCTTCCTCCCCTTCTTTCTCTTCCTCCCCTCCCTCCATTCCCTCCCCCCTCCTCTTCCCCTTCCTCCCTTCCCTTCTTCCCTCCACACTAGTGAAGAGCATCTCTCCATGCTCTTGGGTTCTGAGGTCCTCTGTTGGATGTTGATGCCTCCCCACCACATACATTGGGGAGGAGAGCATGCTCTGTGCACTCTGGATCCCGATCTTTGTTCTGTTTAGCGCTTGCATTTGTGCTGTGCTCTGTTGTGCCTCTGTTGTCTTTCGTTCTTTGGAAATCTAATTTATCAATTTTTTTTTTTTTACATGGCTTCTGGATTTTGAGTCATAGTTAAAACAGGCCTTCTCTACTTCAAGGTAATAAGGTTCTGGCCATGTCTCCCAGTGCTTGGACTGGGTTTGTCTACTTCCTGATTTCCATGTGTATGTGCATGTTCACGTATGCAGGTGTGTGGAGTGTGCACATGCATGTGTGTACATGTGCTTGTGTGCCTGTGGAGGTCAGAGAACACGCCCAGGTAATGTTCCTCAGTCATGGTCCACCTTGTTTTTTGAGACCAGGTCTCTCATTGGCCTGGGGCTCGCTGAGTAGGCTGGGCTCGGCTGGTCAGTGAGCTCTAGTGTCCACATCTTCACACCCCAGCCCTGGGATTGTAAGCATGCACTACTCCTATGTCTGCCTTTTTTTTTTTAAGGTTTACTTTTATTATTTTTAATTATGTGTCCCTGTGTGTAACTGTGGATATGGGTGCAGGTGCTCATGCAGGCTGGATGCACTGGATCCCCGGAGCTGGAGTCACAGGCAGTTGTGAACAACCCAAGGGTGCTAGGAACTGAACTTGGGTCCTCTAGGCCAGCAGTGTGTACTCTTACTGCTGAGCTATCACTCCAGCCTCTGACTTTTTTGTTGTTTTTAAACGTGGTATGTAGGGATCAAAGTTGGGTCCCTGTGCTTGCCGGTCAGCACTTGACCCCCTAAACATCTCCCAGCCCCCAGCTGATTTAATCTAAGCTTCTGTTTCCTCTCTGTTTATACTTCTGTTCATTATGAATACAGGCTTCTGTGTCTCACCTTTTCCAGTTTGTATTATAATTTTACACTGTATTGACACTAATATCGCCAAGAGTTCTGCTTGGCCCTTGGTGTTCTTATCTGTACATGGGGCCTTAAAAAAAAAAAAAAAGTAGAACTCAGAGCTATCAAGAAAGGAAGGGTTACCAAGCAAGGTGGGGCATGCCTACAATTCTAGCATTTGGAAGGTCAGGAGTTCAAGACCAGCCTGAGCTACATAGTGTGACCTTGTCTCAGAAGGAAAAGAGGGAAGGAGGGAGGGAGGAAGAAAGGATTGTTTATATTCTTCAGTGTCTCCTCCAAGATGTAATAACTCTGGGCTCTCAGCCAATACAGAGCTGATTTTAAAGCATTCAGATGTAGAATCAGGGGCCACTGGTACTCCTTAATTCTGACTGTTTTTCCCAGTTTGTAGAAGACTATGAACCCACCAAAGCTGACAGTTACAGAAAGAAGGTGGTCCTTGATGGAGAAGAGGTCCAGATAGACATTCTGGACACAGCCGGCCAGGAGGACTACGCAGCCATCCGAGACAACTACTTCCGAAGTGGAGAGGGCTTTCTGCTTGTGTTCTCCATCACAGAGCATGAGTCCTTCACTGCCACAGCCGAGTTCAGGTGTGCTTGCGGGAGAGCTGGGTTGTGAGGTGCTGAGGCTTCCAGGGACCCGGGGTGGAGCAGAATGAGATGGTTGCCTGTGAAAGAACTCTGCCACAGGATTTTCTTCCACCTCTTTGTGCATCCATATTTTAGGATTTCTAGACATATCTTTAAAAAAAAAAGATTTATTTATTTATTTTGGTTTTTTTGAGACAGGGCTTCTGGGTAGCCCTGGCTGGCCTTGAACTCAAAGATCTGCCTCTGCCTCCAGAGTGCTAGGATTAATGGTGTGTGCCCCCATACCCGGCATACTTTTATTTTTATTTATTTTATGTGTATGGATGTTTTGTCTGCATGTAATCTGTGTGCCACATGCATGCCTGATGCCTGTGGAAGCCGGAAGAGGCATCAGATTCCCTGGGACTGGAGTCACAGAAGGTTGTGAGCTGCCATGCAGGTGCTGGGAACTGAATTCAGATCTCTAGAAGAGCAATCAGTGGCTCTTGACCCCGGAGCAATCTCTTCAACCACTGTGTGAGTGTGTGTGAGTGCATGTGCGCACACGGACATGTGTATTTGCACTACAGGGAGTGTGTAGAGGCCGGGGAAGACTTGAAGTTGTTTTTTCCCACCATGAGAGTTCCAGGGATCGAACTCAGGCAGTCAGACTTGGTGCCCAAGCCCCCTTCCTGACTGAGTCATCTCCATAGCTCCCAGACTCCATGCTTCAATAAGTTCTTCCTTGTCAGATGACCCACCAAAGGTAAAGGGAGTCAGCCAAATGTTTCCCAAGATTTGGAAGCGGCCTCCGAGCCAGGGATGCATTAAGGGCTGAACTCAGCCAATCTAGTTGAGAAGGCAGATGCTAAGATAGGACCTCTGCCTGCGCTTGCAGACTCAGATCTCCAAAGAGCTGAAGGTCCAGGTTTTCTGCAACTGCAGTGTGTGTGGCAGAGACTGATGGACAGAGAGGGTCTCACATGAGAAGCTGCCTCTGTTTGTAGGGTTCTTCATTTTATCACGAAGTTTCTACATGGATAGTACTCTTGCAATCTCAACTGCGTTTCCTCTTCACAATCTGATTTTGAGGCCATTGAGGATAAAACAGGGTACACGCAATACTGTCTTTTTACTCCCCTGTCCCGGTACTGGAATTATTAATCATTTTTGTGAGCTGTTGTTTTGAGTTTGATGGCATTTTTGTTTTATTTATTTTATGTGCATGGGTTTTTTGCCTGCACGTATTTCTGTGCACTTGTGCATGCAGAACCTGCAGAATCCAGAAGAGGGCATCAGATCCCGGGAACTGGAGTTACAGTTGTGAGCTGCCACATGGGTGCTGGGAGTCAATACCAGGTTGCTCTTAACCACTGAGCCATCTCTCAGGCTCTGGGTTTTTGTTCTGGTAGCATCTCATGTAGACCAGATTACCCTTAAACTTACTGTGTCGCCAAGATGACCCTGAAGTTCTGGTTCCACCGAGTCCTGGGATTACAGGCATGTGCCACCATGACCCATCTACGTAGAGTGCTGGAGATGGAACCGGGCCTCTGTGCATGGAACCGGGCCTCTGTGCATGCAAGGCAAACACCCTGCCTTGGGCCACATCTCCAGTACCTTTTAGTTTGTTTTAATTCCTGAGATTCTCAGAAGGTCCCTTCCCTTCCCTTCCCTCTCCTCTCCCTCTCCACCCTTTTCTTTTTCCACATGAATTGGAACCCTGTTGGGATGCAGACTCCTGGCCTCCTGTGCAGACATCTCTTCTGTAGGAGTGTGGGGTAGAAAAATCTGTATGGCGGAGTGCAGCTGAGGGCCAGCCTGGGAAAGCCCACGCCATTGGAGCCCCATTTTGAGATACTCCCCAAATGGAGCGATTTCTCTTGTTCCTTAGCTGGAGCTTTCTAGATGTGGTTATAAACACCAAGGTGCACTACCAGCTACTTATAAAGCTGAATTCTTATGCTGATGCTAGCTTTAAAACAAGACAAAGACGAAGCAACTTGATGTGTGTGTTTGTGTGTTTGCGCTGACACACATACCGTGGTGCCCATGTAGAGGATGGGGCACAATTGGCAGGAGTTCTTTCTCACCACTCACCTTGTGGCTCCAACTCAAGCCATCAGGCTGCTCGGAGCCCTCTCACCGGCCTCTCTTTAGCTTTCTTAACCACACTGTTCTTGATGCCTCACCATAGGGAACAGATCCTGCGAGTCAAGGCCGAGGAAGATAAAATCCCACTGTTGGTCGTGGGCAACAAGTCTGACCTGGAGGAGCGGAGGCAGGTGCCTGTGGATGAGGCCCGGGGCAAAGCGGAGGAGTGGGGCGTGCAGTATGTGGAGACATCAGCCAAGACCCGTGCCAATGTGGACAAGGTAGCATGGGTTCTGGAGGGTTCTTGAAAACTGGCTTTTGCTGTCTCAAGACACAGCCTTCTTACTTGGTTTAGATTCTGTTTTAAGTGTGTCTGTGTAAGAATAGGCACATGTGAGTGTAGGTGCTCTGAGAGGGAAGAAGAGGTCATAGAATGCCCTGGAATTGAAGTTGCGGGTGGTTGTGAGCTGTCTGATGTGGTTACTGGGAACCAAGTTCAGTTCCTCTGAAAGAATGGTCATGTTCTTAACCACCGAGCCACCTCTCCAGCTGCCCCTGTTCCCCCTCCTCTTTCTTCTCCTCCTCTGCCTCCTCCTCTTTTTTTCTTTGTGACAGGGTCTCATAATACCTCACTCTGGCCTCAAGCTTGGTTATGGAGCCAGGGATGATCTTGAACTGCTGATCCTCCTGTCTCCGTCTCCAAGTGCTGGCACTGTGGGTTTGTGTCACCACAGTGGCTTGCCGTTTTCTGTTTTCTGCCTGGCAAAGTCTCACACTGTATAGCTGAAGAGGACCTTGAACTTCTGACCTTCCAGCCTCCACACCCTGTTTATGCAGTGCTGGGGGTGGAACTCCGGGCTCGACACAGGCATACAGCCACCCTGTGTTTCCCTTTTACATCAGAATTCAAGGTGTTACCACACAGTTGAAGTAAGCACCCCACAGCTGAACTTCTCTCTGTTTTCACGTGCTAAGGTGTGGGCTGTTGCTTCATGTCCCAGTCTTGTGAAATCACTGTGGAGCCATGACAGACATAAGGGCCATGTCTGCACCCAATTGTGCTTAGCCTCAGGACCCTTCTCTACCTCCTCCTCTTCTCAGTTCGCACCAAAGCCCGGCTGCTGCTGTAGGATGTCACTCCCCACCTTGCTCAGTACCGTCCCAGGGAGGGCTGTTTAACCAGCTGGTTCTGGAGGAGGACTGAGTGCTCTCAATGGGACATTAGGAGGGCTTGGCTTTAAGCAGGGCTCAGTGTTGATAGCCCACATCCCTGTAGCCTGAAGGACAGTGTGACTTCTGAGCCATCATCTGCTGCTTTTCGGTTGTCTTAGTTAGCTAATTTATTTATTTCTAAAAGTACATTGATTTCTTTGTGTGTGTGTTTGGGGGAGGGCATGTGTGCAACTGTGCACTCACATGCCACAGCATACATGTGGAGGTCAGAGGTCGACCCTGTGGCTTCTCTCCTTTCATCATGAGGATCCCAGGGAATTCAACTGGAATTGCTAGGCTTGGCAGCAAGTACCTTACCTTATCTTCCCCCCCTCTCTGTCTCTCTCTCTCTCTCTCTCTGCCCAGACTGACCTCCAGCCCTCCATATGGGTGTGGAGCATTACACCTAATTTATGGGGTGTCAGAGTGGAACCTGGGGCTCCGAGTATGCCAAACAGCACTCTTCCAGCTGTTACACCCCACACAAGTTTTCTTTATATTCTTTTTTTTCTTTTGTATTTATTTATTATGTATACAACATTCTGCTTCCATGTATATCTGCACACCAGAAGAGGGCACCAGATCTCATAACAGATGGTTGTGAGCCACCATGTAGTTGCTGGGAATTGAACTCAGGACCTCTGGAAGAGCAGTCAGCAGTCAGTGCTCTTAACCTCTGAGCCATCTCTCTAGCTCCCCTTTCTTTATATTCTTATCTGAACTTCCGTTGCTTCCTGTGATGCTCAGACTTTTGTTTCCCACCCCCATCAGTTTCCTAGCTGAGGGAAACCCAGGAACACCCAGCTGGCCTCTGCCTCCCACACTGTTTATCTTTTAAAACCCAAGCAGGCTGTCTGATCATGGCAGCATAGGCCTTTGATCCCAGCACTCAGAAGGCAGAGGCAGGTGGATCTCTGTGAGTTCAAGACCAGTCTGACCCACATAAGGAGACCTTGTCTAAAGAATAGCAACAAAACAAAACAGAAAGACTTTCTCAGCATGATAATGCTGATGTTGCTTTGGAGGGGATGAGAATTGAGTCTGGCGTCTCTTGTGGTGGGTGGTGTTTGTTACCCATCCTCTCTTCTCCTCTCTTGGACAAGCTTTCACCAGCAGGAACTTCTAACAGGTAGGCAGTGCTGTTTTCTTCAGTAAACACTTCCCTACAGAAAGGCCCCTGATAAGCCCAGCGCAGGAACAGTGCAGGCGCCATTTTCATTTGAATGCAGCCGTATATCACCCCTGCCTTTTAGCACAAAAAGTCTGAAACAGAGTCTGTCACTTTGACTCTATGGCTGTGGCTAGCAAAAGGGGTGTAGAGGTCAGCCGGACACTTGGGGTTCCCTTCCCTGTGCCTGGGGCTCAGGGTAACCTCCTGTGGAGTGCCACACCAGAAGAGCAATCTTATTTTCTTTGAAGCAGTAATTCACGTAGCCCAGGATGGCCTCAAATTTATTACTTAGTCAGGGATGACCTTGATTTTGAGCTGTTCCAGATCTGTGGGATCACACATGACTTGTCTTTTTCTTTTTTTCTTGTTTTTTAAAAGTTTCTTTATTTTAAAAACAACAACAACAATAAAACCACAGGGTTTCATCTACTATAGGCTAGCCTCCAGCTCAGTATGTAGCGGAGAAGGACTTGAACTTCTGGTCCTCCTTCCTCTGCCTCCTGAGTGCTAGGATTACTGGTGTGTACCACCATGCCTGGTTTGTGCGCTGCTGGGAATGGCTTCCAGGTCTTGTGCATGCCAGGCAGGTGCTCTGCCAACTGAGCCGCATCCCCAGCCCTCAGACTTGCCTTTCACCTTGGTCTGTGTCTGAGAATTAGATCTTGGAGCTGGTGGAGATAAAGCCTGTGTTCCTTGTCACGAGTCCAGTTTCTGTGGGGAATCTCCAGTGTGTGTCTTTGCAGGGGCTTATTTTGTCTGCTAGAGAGTAATCAGTCCTTTGGTGATTGTTGGTAGCAGAGGGCAAAACCCAAACCTCATTGATAAATGATAGTGCCTGTCTAGATAACACACAGCGGCTCATCTTTCTTGATAAAATCCCTCTTGGCAATGGAGTGGGGTTGAGGCTGAAGGGGTGGGGAGGGGGCTGGGAGGTGGGGGCTGAGTGTAGCTCTCCACTGCAGGAACCTGCCTTCCTACTCTCCATTCCTTGCTTTCCCAGATTTGCTCCTGGTGGCTTTTAAGTAGCGTTGTGTGTATGTGTGTGTGTGTGGGGGGGGGTTATTACTTACAATGGCACTCTAGCCCTTGTAGTCAAATAAGGTGTGGTGCCATGGAACAAAGCAGAGGCTCACCTTTGTTTTTGCCTGTGTGTGTACTCATTCATACCGTCACATATGTGTGGAGTTGGAGGACAACTTGTGGGAACCAGTTCCTTCCTTTACCGTGTGTGTCTCAAATATTGAACTCAGATCATCATGTTTGGTGGCAAGGGACTCTACCTAATGAGCCATCTCACCTGCCTGTTAGCCTTTTGGAAATGGGAAGTGTAGACTCATGGGTGCCCACTGCCCTCCAAATGTTTGAGTTTCACACATTCTAGAACTGTTCTCTGCAAAAGCTTACTTTAACCTTATGTTGTTATGATCTGATGGGCAGTGACAGGCTCACCCTGTCCATGTTGACAGCTGTGTGGAATTGCAGAGCTCCTAACTTGGGAGAAGGAGGGCCCTTTCACTAAAGTAGATTCTTGCTGCTGTAGCTGCCTTGTTTATTGTTTATTATTGAAACCTTGTTTTCAATGGGCCGGGCTCATAAAAGTAAGCAGGGGGCTGGGGATGGACTCAGCAGATAGACTGTTGCCCTGGAGTTCCATCGCCAATGTCACGTGACCCAGCCCAGGGAAAACCAGGAGCTCCTGGTCAAATGGAGGTCAGCTTGGGGCTACAGGAGCCCCTGCCTCGAATGAATGAATGAATGAATGAATGAATGAATGAATGAATGAATGAATGCACTTTTGGGCTTTATGCCATAAAATCAAAGTGCATTTCCTGCCAATTGAGCCACTTGTCAGTGACTAAATGGCTTTCCCTCTTCATTCTTTTCTGCCTTCCTCCCCACTGCCAGGTGTTCTTTGATCTGATGAGAGAAATCCGAGCAAAGAAGATGTCGGAAAACAAGGACAAGAATGGCAGGAAGAGCAGCAAGAGCAAGAAGAGCTTCAAAGAGCGTTGCTGCTTGCTGTGAGCTGGGCGATCAGAGCATCAGAGCGCAGAGTTGGCCGAGCTGCAGAACGTGAGGCCAGAGGTGGCCTCCAGTCTGGCTTCGCTCTCCACAGCCACATTCACTGTCACTCCTGTAAATGGGACCGATATCTGTGCATCGGTGGCTGGCAGAAGAAAAACACCTTTGTGCAGTAGATCTGTTAACTTCGGCAGGAGCTTTGAGAATCTGCCCCCCTTCCCACCCTCCCTGAATCGTGACAGCCACCAGCTCTAGGGACCTGTGCTGGAGATCCCAAACAACTGAGTTGGGATGATAAGAAAAGTATTGTCATTAGCATCTTATTCTCCCTAGTTTTAGACATAACCATCTTTTGTTTGAAAATTAAAATGCCTTATTTTAGCTGGGCATGGTGGTCCCAGCACTTTGGAGAGTAAGGCAGGAAGGGTAGCCCCAGTTCAAGGCCAGGCTGGGCTACCTAGCAAGACCCAGTCTCTAAAAGAAAAAAATTAATGTCTTATTTTCTTAGTTTTAGAAAAGGGTCTCTGGTAAGACCCTTTGTCAGTTCTTATCAGTTCAGAAGTACACAGAGAAATCTAAGCTCTGGTAATAGTGAAAACACAGCCGTGGAAGCAGAGCTAGAAAGGTGAGTTTCACTTGGGCCAGGGATGCTGAAAAGCCTCCTGGCATCTGGAGTGAAAGTGGGATGTTGTTCTCTTCTTATTTAAATGCCAGCCAGGTGCTGGCTATGGGCTTTCTCTCCTCAGCACTCTATTTAGTGAGGGAACTTTCTTTGGGGGAGATGCAGGCCTGTGCTCCATAGTGGGCTTGCTTTTTCTGGCTAGGTCATTTTCATATCTTCTGTCCCCTCCCACACCAGCCATATCACTGGTCCCTCTCCACTCCTCGCCCAACAGTCCTACTCTTTTATTCCCTTTTCTTTCTTCTGAGAGATGTGACCAGTTCGAATTATGTCCCGGAACATAAAGCCAGTGCCAGCACCAGCCGGTCTGCTTCCTCTACAGACACCAGGTAACTCCCAATTTACAAGTAGAATGGCCATAGCCTGTACCTCCCTGGCAGCTGGCTGGTTCTGGTGGCACTGAGATGAACCCACTCTCTCGTCATGGGGAAGGGGACACTGGGACAGCAGGCTGCCACTGAGCACACACATTCCTCCCATTTTTCAGAAGTGAATGTTTCATGTTTAGGTGCCGAATGTGAATTTGGGTGGGGAGAGCAGGAGCCCTTCGCATGGATGGTTTTACAGAGGTTGTGGGAACTGAGATCTGATCCCTCGAAACTGATCTTGTGTCACTTCCAAAGAATCATGGGCTTTTTTGAATAATAAAAAAAAAAAAAAGCAAAATATGCTTTTCAGGATTTCCCGATTTTGCCTGCGTGCCACCACATGGAATGCTTTCATGGAAAGAAATTAGCAGGTAGAGTTATTTTTAGCTGATGTGCCTTGGTATCAGACAAACATTACTTCAGTGAATCCCATGGGCTGGGAAACACAACTATAAATATAAACAATAATTGTAACTTCATCTCTCTTTTGGGAGGCATCTCCATCCTCCTTAAAATATAAAACCTTGAAGATAATTACACTTGAGTGCTAACAGGAAGCCCTGTCAGTTAAAGATTTCGCTGACATAAAAACATGCACATGAGGCTGGAGAGATGGATCAGCAGTTAAGATTACCCAGTGCTCTTCCAGGGGACCAAGGTTCAATTCCCAGCACCCACATGTTAGCTCACAACTATAACTCCTGTTCCAGGAGGTCTAACACAGACAAACATGCAGGCAAAATGCCAATTCATATAAAATAAGAATGAATAGATAAATTTAAAAAAATTAAGAGCACATGCTACAAAATCATGAGGGCCTAGGTTTGAATCCCCACACAGATATAAAAAAGCCAGGTGTGGCTTTGTGCAGGTC
The DNA here is from genome assembly GCF_003668045.3 of Cricetulus griseus. Classification (NCBI taxonomy): domain Eukaryota; kingdom Metazoa; phylum Chordata; class Mammalia; order Rodentia; family Cricetidae; genus Cricetulus; species Cricetulus griseus. The sequence goes on from NC_048598.1 coordinate 69,039,771, forward strand.
TGTAACCACAGTGCCATGGGAGTGGAGACAGGAGGCTCGCTGGGGCTTGCTGGTGGTTGCCAGCCAGTCTCCAGGTCCAGTGGAGACCCTGTTTCAAAGGAATGAGATGGGGAATGATAGAGCAAGATACCCTACTTCTTCCTTGTAAACACAGTTACACACACATACCACAAACCTGTTCTACACATAGACACATGTAAAACATCAAAGATAACGCTGCCTATTAAATGAACCCATGTTGGTTTCACTGACATAAATGTACTTATTAAGCTAGATGAATTGTGGTATGTAAATTCACTTCATTTGTGTGATATGTGTACATGATAGGTGTGTGTGTGTGTACAAGTGCCACAGTGTACACGTGGAGGTCAAAGGACAGACACTTTGTGGAGTTGGTTCTCTCCTTCCACCTTTACATGGGTTCCAGGGATCAAACTTGAGCCATCGGGCTTGTTTGGCAAGCACTCTTACATACTGAACCATCTCATTGGCCAAAACCAAATTAAATTCAGGTAGCAGGATGGCTCTGACAAGGAGCTTGCCACCAAACCTGACAGCCTGAGTTCAGTCTCTGCCATCTACATGCGTGAAGGACCCTCTACACAGGTGCTGTGGCATGCATGTGCTCATACATAGATACTCACACTAAATAAGTAAAGGTAAATAAAATTTAAATGAATAGATGTAAGTGAAATGACGATCATTTAGCCGGGCGTTGTTGGTGCACGCCTTTAATCCCAGCACTCAGGAGGCAGAGGCAGAGGCAGGCGGATCTCTGTGAGTTCGAAGCCAGCCTGGTCTCCAGAGCGAGTGCCAGGATAGGCTCCAAAGCTACACAGAGAAACCCTGCCTCAAATAAATAAATAAATAAACAAACAAACAAACAAACACAGTTCTTGTGCTGATATAGGAGCCTGATAGCACGTAGCCTCTATGTAACTGACACTTGCCACACAAGCCCGATGCCCTGAGTTCTGTTTCTGGAATCCATGTGGAAGGAGAACAGATTCCTGAAGTTGTTCTCTGTTGTAGTCATGTGTACGCACACTAGTAAGTTTTAAAATTTATTTTTGTGTATGTACATGGGTTATATGCACATGAGTGCAGGTGCCTGCAGTGGCCAGAAGAGGGTGCTGGATCTTCTGGAGTTACTGGTGGTTGTCAACCACCTTATGTGGGTGCTGGGAATCAAACTCTGGTCTTGTGGAAGAGCAGCAAGGGCTTCTAACTGATGAGCCCCAAATAAATAATATTATACATGTTAACTGTGGGAAATACTAGTACGCTAGTAGTAGCAAACCTGGTTTTTATTTCTTTAATTATGCTTATATTTTTTATTCTCTGTGTGTGTGCTCATAGGCATGCATTCATGTCTCACAGCACCTGTACAGAGGTCAAAGGACAACTGATGGGAGCCAATTCTCTTCCACCACGTGGGCCCCAGGATGGAATCGGGTCATCAGGTTTGGTGGCAAATGCCTCTACCTACTGAACCATCTTGCTGACCCCAAACTCTGATATTTGTGATTGTAAACTCATCAGAATCATAGCTGTGCTTACTTTGCTGACAGTCTAGAAGTGCCAGGACAGCAGCCTTGTGACCTTGTTCCTCCTGTGCCAGCGCTGTTCCCAGTGCACGGTCTGGTACTCTGGTATTTCTGAGTAACAGTCCTAGGCCACTGTTTCTTGATTTCACCCTCGACTCAGGTGGTGAGGACAACAGGGATAGTGTGAGCGCATGCCTTTGTGCGTGCTTGCCTCTGTATGTGCTTGCTTGCCTGTGAATGTGTATGCTTGCGTGTGCATGTGTGCATACTTGCCTGTGTGTGTGTGTGTGTGTGTGTGTGTGTGTGTGTGTGTGTGTGTGTGCGCGTGCATGCATGCTTGCCCCTCTGTGTGTGTGTGCCCATTTGCTCATGTGCATGCTTGCCTATGTATCACAGCTTTATCTTTAGCTCCTTTTTTTTCTATGTTACCCAATACCTTGACTTTCCAAGGATGTTAGAATGCTTTAAAATCATTGTGTATGATGTTGGTATGTTTATGTACATGATTGTGAATGCAGGTATGTGTGTTCCACCTCATGCATGTGGAGGCCAGAGGTTTGGCCTTGCCTTGTTTTGAGGCAGGTTTCATGCTGCTGCTGCTTGCTGCAGGTTAGCAGCCCAGCTGCTTCAGGGATTCCCTGCTTCCACCTCCCATCTCTGTATAGGCACACTGAGATTACAGACGTGCACCGGCTTTCCATGGCTTCGGGGATCTGACGCAGGTCCTCACGTGTGTGTGTGTGTGTGTGTGTGTGTGTGTGTGTGTGTGTGTGTAGCACACACTTAGATGCCTCCTGCCCAATGTTAAAGCTTTGAAAGCTTGATCTTACTTTTGATTTGTTTCTGTTTTTCTTTTTTTTGTCCTTGATTCTTTTTTCTTTCTTTCCTTCCTTCCTCCCTCCCTCCCTCCCTCCCTCCCTCCCTCCCTCTCTCCTCCCCCTCCCTCCCTCTTTCCCTTTCTTTCTTTCTTTCTTTCTTTCTTTCTTTCTTTCTTTCTTTCTTTCTTTCATGTGCATTGGTGTTTTGCTTTGGGTGTTGGGTCCTCTGGAACTGGAATTACAGGACGTTGTGAGGGACTCTGATTCTTTTTTAGTCTATGGGTTTGCTCAGGTATCCAGTGGTCTCCAGTGGGCAGCCGTGCTCTCAGAGGGGAAGAGAGCTGCCTAGGAGCTCAGTGAACCTGAGTGGGCCTTTCAAGACACTGCAGTGACTGAGTAAAACTCCAACCCTGTTGCTGAATACCCCTAAGGCCTAGATACTTTCTATAAAGGAAGAGAGGCAGCAGTCTGTTGCCTGTGGTGGTTGGCCCATTTCCCAAACAGACCCTGTGAGCCTCCATCTTCAGGCCTGCTCCTCTCTTCAGCTCTGTCATTCAGCAGCTCAGCCCTGCGCCACCATCTCTTCTGCCCTCTCTCTGCCTTTCTTTCGGATTTCAGCAGTGTGCTCATCACACATCAGCTAGTTGTCCTCCACACTCCTCCCCACGCTCCTCTCCGTATTCCCGTTTCACTGACCTATCCCTTGACTATCCCATACATACTCATAATGTACTCTGCTTATTCTCTCACCTGACCCTTGTCGCTCTCATCCCAGTTAACCCCCACTCCTCCCCACCTGTCCTTTGCTCAGATTCAGGATTTTGGCTTTGTTTTGTGGCCCATTGTGACCGTCTGTGTGAGCACTGGATTGGAACTACCTATTAGAGCCTGGTGGGGTCACCAGTGGATACACAACTGAAGGCAAAGACTCCCCTCCCTGCAGCTATAGTAACAAATATTTGGGTGGTAAAGGTGGGATTAAAGGTGTGTGCCTGACTCTTGACAGCCCATCCTTGTGTCACCCTGCACAGGCAGAAGCAACAGCAGTCTTGACTTCCAGATTGCAACGTCTGTGTCTTAGCCAGAAGATGGTATTTCAGAGCCCCTTTCCATACTTCCTGCTCTCACATTCTTCTAGCCTCACTTCCCATGATCCCCCAAGTGTTAGAAGGGCATCGTGTATGTATGTATATGTAAATATATACACATGTATACATGTAACACACACACACACACACACACACACACACACACACACACACACACATATATATATATATATATATATATATATATATATATATATAGTCTTATTAGGGCTCAGCATGCCTCTGCTATTTAGTCTCATCTGCTTTTGAATGTTTAGTTGAAGATATATCCGTGCTCAGCCTTCCCTTTTATTCAGGTTTCATTTTTCCAGATACTGTCCCTTGGCAGATGCAAGTGGAGGGACCCATTGACTAGGCCCCCAGGCATGCTTCTGTTAACCAAGGCACCATGGCAACCCTTTGCAGTTGTCTCGATACCGACTTCAAGTGAGGCTGTCTTGGGGTCCCTGTGTTCCTTTGTCCCTTCTTTCCATCTTTTCCTGCAAGGTGATGAGTTGATTAGCTAGCTGCAGTATCTGCTTGTGATCTCTCCTCTGAGATGGCCTCATATATAGCCCAGGCTGGTCTCAAACTCAGAGAATTGCCTGCCCTTGTCTCCTGAGGATTGGGAATAAAGGCATGCGACACCATGCCTGGCTGGCTTCAAATCCTATAAGTGGCTGAAGCTGACTTGAATTCCTGATCCTCCTGCCTCCACCACCCAGGTGCAACAAGTACGATGTGCACTGTTGTGCTGGGGTTATACGGTGCTGGGAGCCAGGGCCTCCCGCATAGTAGGCAAGCACTCTGCCACATTCCCATCTGGCCAAGTAATTCTTACGTATTTTCAGTACTTGCAGCTAGAAATGCTTTCCTAAAACCCGATTTACTCAGATGAAATAAACAAAGCAGAACATTATCATTTAAAACAGTACAAACATCTCAGACTGCTACTTCCCTTTAACTGATGAAACCTTGGTTTGGGTGGGAATTTGGAGATGGGATGACCTCTTGGCCCACGGTGCACCTTCACTTTTGCATAAATGCAAACACAAGAGGGTGGCAGGTGAGTGTGGGGGATGCTGGGGCCTGGACTGCATCTAGCTGCAGGGATTCACAGTGGAGTGTCTTCGTGTCCCAGGATGCTAGCCACGACTGCTATGAAACTTGATTCCAGCTGTATTGGTTACTTTTGTCCTGTAATCAAATACCCAATGAAAGCAGCTTAAGGGAGGAAGGGCTGGTTTAGCTTATGGTTGGAGGGTGCACAGTCCAACATGGTGAGAAGGCATGGCAGCAGGAGCGGAGGCAGTTGCTCACACTGCATCCACAGTCAGGCAGCAGAGACGGATGCTGATGGGTGTTCCCAACTCAATAACCCATCAGACAAACCCCTTACACATGTGCCCGGAGGTCTATTTCCATGATGATTTTAAATTCCACCGGATTGACAACCAAGAGTAATTATGCCAGCAATCCCTCCAAATTTCATGGGCATCCTGTACTATGCAGATCAGTTCCTCTATTGGAAAAACTAAGTTGAGGGCTAGGCAGATGACACAGCAGGTAAAGGACTTGCTCTGCAAGTGTGAGGACCCGAGTTCGAATCCTGAGCACTCATTAAAAAACAACAACAACAACAACAAAAAACAGCATGGCTATGACTATAACTACAGCATGGGGGGTTGTGGGGTTGGGGTGGAAATAGGAGGATCCAAGAGCCTGTGGGCCAGCCAGCCTAGCTGGAATAGTGATCCTCTGGTTGAGCCAGGGGCCTTGATAAGAGTAAGGCAGATAACAACAGATGATATCCAGCATTGTCCTCTGGCGTATGTGTGCTCAGCAGAAAAACCTGCACACCTGCATGCATGCAACACACACACAAGCACAGACATATACATATACATATACACACACACATATAAACATACATATACATAATACACACACACACACATACAAACATACATATACATAATACACAATACACAAACACATACACACACACTTAATAGAACCAAATTTTTATTTTATTTTTGTGCTTTGTAGGTAGGGAACTCACTTTGTAGACCAGGCTAGCCTTGAACTTACAGAATTCCACCTGCCCTTGCCTCCTGAGTGCTGAGATTGAAGGTGTGCTCCACTATGACTGGCTTAATTATTTTTTTAAGAAAGAAAATATTGCTTTTGATATGTGCTTAAATCTTTTTCCCCTTCTAGAGACACTTGAATTGACATAGCTAAAGAAAATAGTAACGTTTTTCCTTTTTGCCTTCCGTGAGTAAACACAATTGCTTCCTAGGACACAGGAGGAGGGCCTCATGTCTAGAAACACTGACAGTGCCCCTTTCAGTGCAACCCCGCCTCTGCCAGCAACTTCTTGCCAGCTTAGAGCCTTTGCCGGCCTCCATCCCCCGCCCTGTGTGGGTGTGTTCGGGTGCATATGCATAGATATCACCCTGTAGTGGAGGCGAGAGGTGAAAGGTGGCTGTCCTCCTCCACCTTGTTTTATTTTTAATCTTTTATTTATTTTTTTTATTTATTTTGTTTTTTTGAGACAGGGTTTCTCTGTGTAGCTTTGGAGCCTATCCTGGCACTCGGTCTGGAGACCAGGCTGGCCTCGAACTCACAGAGATCTGCCTGCCTCTGCCTCCTGAGTGCTGGCATTAAAGGCGTACACCACCAACGCCTGGCTATTTTTAATGTTTTAAAGCTGCATTGATTTATTTACTGCGGGAGATGCTATGGCATGCCTTTCGAGGGTCAGAAGACAACTTGCCAGAGCTGGTTCTCTCCTCCAACCATGTGAACTCCAGGGCTCCAACTCAGGTCATATGGCTTGGTGGCAAGCACCTGAACCCTAAGCATCCTTTTTCCTTTTCCTATTTTCTATGAATGGTGTTTTGCTAGCATGTATGTCTGTGCACCACCTGAATGCAATACCATCAGAGGCCAGAAGAGGGCTTCCGATGCCCTGGAGCTGGAGTTAAGGTTGTGAGCCTACATATGGGCACAGGGAATTAACTGAGTCTTCAGGAAGAGCAGCCAGTTTTAGCCACCCTTCTGAGATGGGGACTTTCACCAGAATCTGCAGGATGTATGAACTGATGACAGGACCACTCCATGGTGTGGTTAAGGGGAAGGTTTTTATTGTAGACATGAGATGGAATAGGCTGTCAGGGGGCTGCAAGTGTCTTTACCGGTTCTGATATGTGCTTAAATCTTAAATCTGATATGTGCTCTGAGTCATTGAGATGGCACTCCCTCCCTCCCTCCCTCCCTCCCAGCCTCCCTCTGTTCCTGTCTTTCTTTTTTAAAGAAGTGTGTGTGTGTGTGTGTGTGTGTGTGTGTGTGTGTGTATGTACTAGTGTAAGACAGTGGGTGTCCTGCTCTGTCATTCACCTTACTCTTATGAGGTCTCTCACTGAACCTGGAGCTGGTCTGGCAGCCAACAAACCCAGTCATTCTCCTGTCCCCACCATCACAGCACTGGGACTCCAGGCTCCTTTGTGGCCCCACTGAGGGTTTTGTGTCAGTGCTGGGGACTTAAGCTCAGCTGGGGAGGTCTAGCCCTTGCCCAGCAAGTGCTTTCACTCAGCAAGCCATCATCTCTCCAGCCCAAAGGTGAAACTTCAAGTGCTGTCTTGAAATATGTGGGAAACGTACTTGTCTCATCACAAGAACACGCCAGCAGAGGGCTGTGCATGCAAGGTTTGTGAAGCACAAGCAGCAGAGAGCCCACCCGAGATGTAGAAGGAGCACTAATCTTCACGTGAAAGCTGCCCATCATGAGAACCTGGAGAAATCATGTGTTACCTCCAGCTGTGGCCTGTGGACCTGCTGGCTAGATAGGTTCCTAAGGACTTTGGAGATATAGAATTCAGAGGGCAGGCTCCACCTTCAGCCTGCGACTGTAGAAGGGTCGGAATATCTTTGCAAGGCTCCATATTTGGTGGGACTGGGATTCTAACTTGGGCTGTACCTGTAGCAGATGGCAGAGCCAGGCTGCAGCAAGCAGTTGCATTACTGGGACACGATGCTCCATGCCCGGGAAGAGAGCCTTCCGTGTTTTCAGAGCCCTGGTCTTACAACACTACCAGACAGTAGCAGGAGTGGCACTTATGTCTGAGTGTTACCACCAAGGCGACTAGGAACTTAAAACCCTTCCATAATGCAATGAGAAAACAACTCTGGTACATGTTCTATTTAGAAGTGGAATTACTCCAGACCTCCCTTTTTGAGACAAGGTCTCATGTAGCCCAGATTGACCTAAGAATGACCCTGACTCTTCTGTTGCTTCCACCTCTACCTCTGGAGTGCTAGGACTACAGGTGTTGGCCACCAAACCTGTTTTATATGGTGCTGGGATGGGACCCAGGGCTCATGGGATGGGACCTATGCATGCTAGGCAAGCACTCACTCCTCCAATGAAGCAAACCCCAACCTCTGCGTTTCCATTTCTACTGTACCTCAGAAAAATAAGTGGTCAACACAATACACAGAGGAACAAGGTGAAGAAGCAGGTTCGGGGCCCTCGGAGACTCCTGTCTAGAGAGGAGACTTGCTGGTATGTCACGTTCTTGCATGGCCTTTGTCAAACACGAGTCTCGATTTTTCTTTTTCTTCAAAATCCCTTACTGGAAAGCAATAGTGTGTGTGTGTGTGTGTGTGTTAGGAGGGAACATAAAAGTGATTTAAAGATACACTGATTGCTAGTATTCAGGAATTTGTACTGGCCTGTCCTTGGGGTTCTGACAGCCAGGGCTACACAGAGGGGAAAAAATGGTTTGATTAAAAAAAAGTAGTTAATTCTGTTTGGGAACATTGTCTTTCTAATTTTGGGGGACAACTGTGTGTGTGTGTGTGTGTGTGTGTGTGTGTGTGTGTGTGTGTGTGTGTGTTGCACTTGATGTGAAGGAGGAGGGGAAGAAGAAGGCAGGAAGCTATCTTCTGTGACTGACCTCCTGGGCTGCCCACCCCAGGAGCAAAGGGGAAGGGAAGGCGGCCCCAGCATGGACACGGCAGGACTCCATTGCTTTGCTTCAGCTGTTTTTTTTTTTTTTTTTTTTTTCACATTTTATTTCCTTCCTGGGGTGACATCTGTCTGTCTCAGACCACATGTGGAGGTCAGAAGACAACTTATGGGAGCTGCTTCTCTCCTTCCACCGAGTGGATCATGGGGATCAAACTCGTCAGTCATGCATGATCCACCCTTTCATTTATATATTTATTTATTTATTTATTTATTTATTTATTTATAGGTTTTTCAAGACAGGGTTTCTCTGTATTGTTTTGGAGGTTGTCCTGGAACTCGCTCTGTAGACCAGGCTGGCCTCGAACTCACAGAGATCTGCCTGCCTCTGCTTCTGCCTCCTGATTAAAGGCGTGCACCACCAATGCTCGGCCCATAGCCCCTTTTTAAATATCACATTTTCTCTAGGATTTGAAATTTACTTGCTTTGTAAGCTTCTATTTCTGAGTGTCTTTTCAGAAGCTTGTTCTATATAGGCTGGAACAAAGCTCAGTTAGTAGGGTATTCCCCTAACATGGGCTCCGTTCCCAGCATGGCAGAGACTGGCATGGCGATGAATTCCTGTAATCCAAGCACTGAAGAGATGGAGGCAGGAAGTCAATGCGAGGCCAGCCGAGGACACATGAGACTGAGTCCGAGGAAGGAAGGAAGGAAGGAAGGAAGGAAGGAAGGAAGGAAGGAAGGAAGGAAGGAAGGGGAAGAAGGAAGGAAGGAAAGAGGGGGAAGGGAAGGAGAGAGGGAGGGAGGGAGGAAATCTATTTTGTAGGAAGAGATTCCAACACACCAGTTATGCCCTAAGCCTGGCTAGGTTGCAGCCATGGTTCTGTAACTAAATTTGAACCTGTGGAACTCCTGACTCTACACTTGGTGTGGAATCTGCAGACTTTCCCATGTCTTTGTCGTGTCGATAATATCCTTGTCTTATTAAACAATTTCCAGTGATCTTTAGGGCTGTGGTGTAAAACACTAGCTTAGCATGAAGAAGGCCAAGTACAATCTCTAGCACCCTCATGCATGTCTGTATTCCCAGTACTCAGGAGGTAGACACAGGAGGATCAGACATTCAAGGTCACCTTCTGCTGCTTATTGAGTTCAAGGCCAGCTTGGGTGACCAGAGAACCTTTCTAAACACACACACACACACACATAGTCTCTCTCTCTCTCTCTCTCTCTCTCTCTCTCTCTCTCTCTCTCTCTCTCTCTCTCTCTCTCTCCAGTGGTGCCAGGAAATCGTTGGTACCACAGCCAGACCCGGAGCCCTGAGTGTTCCATTCAGTTGGTGCTGTATTACTGTGATACTGCTCAAAGTACTGGCTTTCAGAAATGCCACTGGCTTTTTTTTTTTTTTTTAAAGTAAGGAAGACACATATTCACAAACACTTCAGGTTAGATTGTACCATTCAGAGCCTCAATGTGCTTATAGGATAGGCTCTATTTGCTTGCTTGTGGCATGTGGCTGTCATGCTATGCAAACATTCCAGCACTGTGTTACAGCTCCAGGCCGGAGCCCATCATTCTTAATTCGGCATTTTCTGTTTCTGTTTAGTATAGAAACATTACTGTTTCTATACTAAAAGAAAACACTTTTAACATTCTAGGTGGGCTTTTAACATTCTTGGTGGGTCAAGTGCTTCTCTGGCAAACTGGGCACAGGGGTCATATCAGCAACTCAGTACAGGGAATGTTCAAGGTCATCCTCAGCTACATAGCCAGTTTGAGGCTAGCCTGAGCTACGAGAGACTCTGGTTTGTTCTCCCTCTCCCTCTCCCCTCCCTCTGTGTCTCTCTCTCCACACACACACCTCTAATTCTTTATCTGAGCCAAGCTAGTGTAGCCCTTCTGTCTTAGGGTTTCTATTGCTTTGAAGAGACACCATGACCACAGCAACTCCCATAAAGGGGAATACTTAACTGGGGTTACAGTTCAGAGGTTTAGTTCATTGTCAGCATGGTGGGAAGCATGGTGGCATGCAGGCAGACATGGTGCCTGAGAAGGAGCTGAGAGTTCTACATCTGGATCCACAGGAAGCAGGAAGAGACTGAGCCACTGGCTTGAGCTTCTGAGACCTTAAAGCCCACCCCCTAGAGACACACCTCCTCCAACAAAGCCATGCCCACTCCAACAAGGCCACACCCCCAATGTTGCCACTTCCTGTGGGCCTATGGGGACCATTTTTATCCAAACCACTACACATTCACTATGTAGTCTAGACTTCTTAGTCAGTCCTCTTGCCTCAGACTCCCCAGTTCTAGGATTATGGATGTGAACTGCCACACCAGACCCTCTTCACTTACTCTTTTTTGATACTATCTTGTGTAATTTGAACTGGCCTCAAGCCCACAATATAGTTGAGGATGACTTTGAACTCTGATCCTCCTGAGCGAGAATTATAGGCACTTGCTACCACTCCTGGTTTATGTGGTGTTTGGAGTAGAACTCAGTACTTCATGCATACTGGACAAGCACTCTACCAAGTGAGCCACATCACCAGTTTGTTTTTATTTGGACAAGGTCTCTCTCCCTCCCTCCCTCCCTCCCTCCCTCCCTCCCTCCCTCCCTCCCTCCTCCCTCCCTCCCTCCTCCCTCCCTCCCTCTCTCTCTCTCTCTCTCTCTCTCTCTCTCTCTCTCTCTCTCTCTCTCTCTCTCACACACACACACACACACACACACAGGATGTGATTTCTTAGCCACACCAGGCTTATCCTGCGCTATTTGAAAACACCTAGCACCACCTAGTGGCTGTAGGAGGCTCAGTTTTCCTGGTAGACCTCGTTGGGTTGGTTCTTGCCCCTGCTTAGTGAAGGTAGCTTTGGTAACTCCCTGAGTAGAGCGCCTGCCTGAATCACTCCCTTGAAAAAGGTCCAAACATAGTTGTTGGGTTTAATGACCTGAGTTATTATGGGCTTTGGGTTTTGTGTGTGTGCCAAGCCAAAGCATGAACAATACACAAACTCTTAAGGAAAAACACTATGGCAGAGTCGGGCAGACAACATAAGCCCACTGTCTGTGAGGGCTGGTGGTTTCACTCGCATTTTTATTGCATTAATCAATTTGTATTGCAGAACATAGGAAGCCTGTTCCCACAGTGAGTTTTGTTTACTGAGAGAGATTGGGAAAGTAACAGGGGAGCCCGAAGTCCTCCCTGCTATCAAGGCAGGTTCCTTCAAACATGACCAGCAGCACACAGAAAAGCCTTGGAGAACCATCCTAGTCATGTACCCCACCCCCACCCCCAAAGAGCACTCAGACCTTGGTTTTGAAGACACATTCCCTCAGGGGCATCAGTCCCTGTAGTAGCTGTTCTGTCATTTTGGCTGCCATCACACGAGATAGCCTTTGCTTCAAGGACTGCTCTCTTTTAGCCCAAACAAGCTGACTGCAGAAGGCAGGGCCAGCCAGTCCAGTGGACTTGGTGCTCCCACAGGCAGGCAGCCTGGGCTGAATGTTGACCATGACCACATGTACCACGGGGCACTTTGAGCACATTCTACTTGGGTGGGTGGCAGGTCATGACAAACTATCTTACCTTAGGCATGTCTTATTCTTTGGCAACACCCGCGCCCCATGTGTGTGGGTTAGAGCTGTAGTGACTGTCCCACAGTGGCTGAGGGGAGGGGGTGTAGCCCTGGGAAACAGGCTCACCCTGAAGCCCTGCAACTCAGCCTTGCCTGCCTTCTGAGGTTCAGGGCATAGCTGGAAGGGGAAAGCGGCTTGCATGTGATGGGATTGTGACCATATGTTGCTTTCAGTTTCAAAGCAGACTTTTAATAGCAGTTTCGTGTTACCTAGCTAAAAGTAGCTGTGCGCTTCTTGCCGCGCATTCACACCTCTTCTCCCTTGTCCTGGATCATTTGTTCTATGCTCCCTAAATTACCCATCCTCCTTGAGTTTAAGCATTAAAAAACCCTTTCTTAGCTTCTGCCTTTCACCAGCACAGGTGCTATGTCAGCGGATTGCTCCCTCCACCCCGGTTCCTCCCCAGCCCGCCATCTTTCCCCACCTGTAAGCAGCCAGCGGTTCCCTGGCCGAGCTCCAAAGCACTTTCTTTTATCCCTTGATTGGGGTTTTATTTTAAAGAAGAAAGCCAAGCACATTTTTAACAGCCACAGCCAGATGGGGCTGAGCTCTTCGGAGGCAACACAGAGGCAATAAAACCCTGAGACTCGGTGCGGCTAACCTAATGAGAGAAGCCGGGGCTGCCTGCCAGCTCCCAGTCCTGCGAATACCTGCGCTGTGGAGGAGGCGCGTGACCTACGGCAGTGTTTTCCTAGCTTTCTCCATCTTTACTGGCTGGTTTATGCTGGGCCTTCCTAGCCCCAGGCTTTTCCACTTCTGTCTGTGCTCCTAGGTGACTTGTAGTGCTTGCTGCTGCTGTCCCTTTGTGACTCCTGTTTTGTTCTGTTCTTTTCATTTTAATTGCATTGTATTTGTGTGTTTGACACATCGCAGAATGCATTCAAAAGTCAGAGAACAACTTTCAGGAGTCAGGTCTCTTCTACTTGGGGATCAAATTCGGGGCATTAGCCTTGGTGGCAAGTGCCTTTACCAATGTGCCATCTTGCAGACCCCTTTGTGCTGCCCACTTCGCCCGACAGAGAGCTTGTGAACAATCCCTCCCCCCCCAGTACTTCTGCAATGGACTTTCATGGCCTGGACTGAGGTGTCCTCCCACTGTTGGTAAGGCTGGCCTTACAGAACAGATGCCACAAGGTCCACACTCTTCCCTTGGCCTGGCCCCTGGCAACTAGCCACCAACATGTGTCTTTCTTGCCCTCTCTCAAGTATGTTCTATCTCTGTGGTCCCAGCTGGACATCCCAGCTTACAGAGACCCACAAACACTGATTTCCACGCAATGAGGCTAGGACTGCCAAGGGCATGAGCCAGGGGCCAATTCCAAGGGGACAGTAATGGATGCTGGCCTATCTCTGTTTGGGTTTCCTTGGGAAAAGGCAGGGGATGACTGGATGAAGCATGGTGTAGTGGCATGGAAAGGAACATAATTTTGACCATAGGCACACACCACCCAACTGTGGGCTCTGTCCTTCCTGCATCTTGTTGTAGACACAGAGAGTGACACTGTGGATGGCAGCCTGGGGACCAGGGAACATCCCCTCTGCAGAAGCAGCCAGGAACTTGACTGACCCAATACCCAGTTGGTTCCAAAGGGCTATGGTGGTCACAGGGCTCTACAAGCCACTGGCTTGGTATTGCACCTCCTAGTTAGTTGTTTTGCAGAGAGTATGACTGGTTGGCTTAGGGGATGGGGAAATGGCTCAATCAAGTAAAGCATTTGCCTTGCAAGCACAAGGACCTGAGTTCAATCCAGAGAACCCAGGCAAGAGGGTCAGGCTTCGTGGCATGTGCTTGTAATCCCAATGCTGGGAGGCAAGGCATAGCTGCTTGGGGCATCTTGCTGGCAAAGTAGCCCAGCTAGCTTGGTAAGTTCAGGCCAGTGAGAGACCCCATCTCCAGAGAGAGGTATATATATATATATATATATATATATATATATATGAGAGATTACAGGTAGGGAGATGACTCGGTGGATAAAGTGATTGCAGTACAAGCATTGTGCTCACCTGCAGAAAGATGGAGGCAGGAAGAGGAGAATCTCTGGAAGTGGGCCAGTTAACCTGGTGTGTGCAGCAGAGAATATGAAATCCTGTCTCAAACTGGGCATTGTACATGGCTTTAATCCAGCACTCAGGAGGCAGGGGCAGACTGATCTCTGTGAGTGAGTTCCAGGACAGGCAGGACTGTATAAATAAATCCTGTCTTGGAAAACAAAACAAAACAAAAAAGAAAAGAAAAGAAAAAAGAAATCCTGTTTCAAACAAGTTCAAGGCAAGAACAAACACAGAGGTTATTCTCTGATCGCCATGCACCTTCTATGGTTCATACAGGGACTCTCTCTCTCTCTCTCTCTGTTCTTCCTACCCTACTCCCTTCACATTCATTCAACCCTTTTTTTTTTTGAGACTTCTTTTGTAAATTAAATTTATTCATTTATTTTACATCCCGGACTGCAGCTTCCCCTCCCTCCCTCCTCTCCTCCCCTCCCCTCCCCCACCTCCCCCTTCCTTTAGAGACTTGAACAATGCCTGATGAGCATCCTGTATCCTTCTCTGTTAAGAGATGCACCTTAAACTCCAGCAGGAGTCAGGTGTGCTGGAGCATAGTTGTGATCCTAGGACTTGGGAGCAGAGGAGGAGGGGGATTATAAATTCAAGATCGTCCTCAGCTATGCATTGAATTCAAGGCCAGCTTAAGCTGTATGGCAAACAAACAAACAAACCAAAAGAGAGGCTGGTCTGTAGTCCGCATTTCTTCTGCCCTTGTTCTGCAATGATCCTCCACTTACCATCCCAGCAGGACAACCCGATAGGTGACCACGGAGGGAAACGGTCGGTCCTTTCCCATCACTAAAATATCTTCCCCATGTACCTAACATGTACCTAAAGGAGATGACGGTTCTTCTGCTTCCTCTGTGACGACCCTTGTCAGAGCAGATAACATTCTGTCACAGAAGATGTGAGACCAGCTACTAAGTACCCACTCAGAGCTCTTCCGGGGAGCAACACAGCCCATCTAGTTCTTGTGTTCTTTGTGCTAGGAGTGGATGAGAAATGCAAGCTATATGTTAAATGGTTTGCTGAAGGAAAGGGTGGAGCCCAGGCCCCCTTCTCGTGAATGCCCAGCCGTGATGCACCCTTGCAGCACGTTTGTAATCAATCAGCAGAAGATACTCTGAGGAGAGGCACTAAGACTATTGAGAGAGTGGACTGGGGAAATTAGCATATCCCCAGGAGCCTCATGCTGCTGCTAGGTGCTGACCAGAGGAGGCCTCACACAGTTCTGACAGTTCATCAGACAGTCTTGTTGTAGAGACTGGAGTCTGGAGAGTGATGGGTCAGTGATGGGTGGGACCCTGCTTTGACCAGGACTGCTTAGCTGTGTACACCTCGCTCTCTATTTACACTTCATTCAACTCCATGTCAGGACCCTGAAGATAAACTGGAGGGGGGGGAGATACCAGTCCGTCTCTGTTTTTCTCTATTGGTGGTCTCTTCTGTCAGTCTTACTGAAGATGGCCAGCTGAGCTTGGCTTGTTAAGGCTGCTGGGACCCAAGCTCCCGACAAACCCACAACTCTGGTAGGATGTTCTGCCTGGGTGCCAGTCACACCTTTACTTATGGGGAACAGGGAAAGGGACTGTGGCGCAGGTGTGGAGAGGGGCAGATATGGTTTGATGTGTCAGAGGCGGGGTTGGGTAGCTCTGGAGGGCTAATGAAGGGGCATGGGAGTAGGCCAGGGTCACATGGGGTCCCTGAGCAGTGGGGAAGCTTGGTTGAGGGGATCAAAAGACACAAGGCCTCTCTCCCTGCTGTCCCTCTAACTCTTCTCCTCCAGTGACTGGCCAGCCTCAAAAGCCATGGGCCTCATGCCAAACCCTGTTCTTGGCACACGCCCTCCATCCACCCTAGCCTGGGGCTTCTTATTATTGTGCTTTAAAAGCAGCTGAGAAGTCAGCGGAGATGGGAAGCGGTTCTCAAACACATGGGAAGGGTGTGTAGAAACAGAGCCCCGAAACAAAGGCCTATTGATGGGCTTGTTTGTGATGCAAGTTTGGGGGAGGGACACTAGCAGGTAAGGGGCGGGGTATGGGTGAGTACTGAGGTGTTTTGGGTTTTTTTTGGTGTATTTATTTGAGTGGTATATACTTATGTGTGTGTGGGAACTTGTGCAGGTAGCCAGATGTGGAAACCAGGGAGGATGTGTGTGTCCCGCTCTATCAAACTCTGCCTTATTCCTTTGAGACAGGGTCTCTCATTGAACCTGGAGCCAGGTGGGTAGATCCCCTATAATGCTGGCGTTACAGGTGTACATGTACAGCCATGCTCGGCTTTTTACCTGGGTGCAGGATTTGAACTCAGGTCTCCATGTTTGGGAAGCAAGTGCTCCTACTCACTAGGCATTTCCCCAGCTGCAGGCATTAGCTGTTCAGTAGGGAAAGAAGGCTCTCCAGGGGCCAGATTAAGGCTAAACCTCAGCTCTGTAGGACTCTTCCTTCTTTATTTTTAAAACTTTAAAGATTGTTTTATTTACGTATGTGCCCCCCACCATGCCTCAGTGTGTATGAAGAAGTCATACACACTGTGAGAGTTGATTCTCTGCTTCTACCCTGTATGTTCTGGGAATTGAACTCAGGCCCTCAGGCCTGGCAGCAAGCACCTTTACCCCCTGCACCACCTTGCCAGCCCATGCTGGGTACTTTCCTGTGTTGTCATCCCAGTAAGGCTTCAGAACTCCTCAGGCCAGCCCAACGTACAGTTTTCCATTTATGAACAAAGAAACAGCCACAGTGAAGTAAGTCACTCAGTGTCCTAGATGCTGTATGGGATGAAGTAAGGCTGGGGTCTGTCTCAGTGTTGAGTGTGTGACCACGTTTGCACAGCTGGAGTTGTGTCCCTTCCATTCTGCCCTCGATGAATGAATGCCGTCAGACTTTGGGGATGCCACCAGGGCTGGCAGGAAGTGTTCCCTGTGGCTGGTTCACGTTCAAGGAGTGAGAAGCCGGAGGAGGTTCAGCCCTGTGGGACTGCTTGGGAGCAGAGCGGCTCAGAGGAGTTCAAAGCCGTTTCCTGCACACCTCCAGTCTCCCATTTACAGCCTCATTAGATCCCCTGGGTCTGCCAAAAGCCAGGCTGCCTGACTCCGCAGCTCTCACCCAGCCTCCTCATCTCTCCCTCTGCCAGGTTTTGCGTGGGCTGCAGGAACTGGAATGGTGGGCGGTGGATGTTTTGGGGTGAACTTTACAGACCAGTATCACAGGCAATGGACATCTGGCTTTGTGTGTGGGGGAGCGGGGGAGGGTGGCATTGGGGCCTCATCTGCTCTATCCCAGGGCTCCCACACGTAAAGGGGCCTGCGGTAGAACCCAGTGTATCTTGCCAAGCGGTAGCTTTTCAGTTAAGTAACCCAAGGAGCAGGGTTAGGCTTTGGGTTAAATAGAGAATGAATGAGTGTCTCTGTTCTCAAGCCCGACCACATGCGTTGGAGACAGAGGCCTCACTTCACGCCTGTAAACGCACCTGTGCAGGTAGACACTTGCCTGCCACTCTCACTAGCTTGGGAGAGATGCCCTCCTTCTGCCCTGGCATCGCCCAAGCACTGTCGCTTAAGGCCACTTGTAACACTGAAGCAGCTGCCCTTGCGCCTCCCAGCCGGCATGAAATGTGCCCTCAGCAGACCTGGCACAGCTCCTGGGAAGGCTGTTACTGTTGAGCAACCCCAACACAGTGTAGCATTCATTTCCAGACGCCCCTAGGGCTGGATTGTTTTCTTCCTCTTGCCCGGCCCTCCCTCCCCACAGTTACAGATTTTGCAATATCTACACAGCACATACGCTGATGGATCCATTTTTTGCTAAGTCCTCCAGATCCATCAGTCCCAGTTTGCTTTAGCTCTCTCAGAGGGTGATGGTGTTCAACAGGTGCTCAGGACAAAACAGTGGGAGGGAGGGAGCAATGGGCCAGCCCTCTGGGCAGACCAGACTTGGGAGTTCTCACAGGGCTATGGGCAGGCAAGCACCTCCAGCAGGCATGAGAGCCTTGCATGCCTTCTTACTCACTTTCTCGGTTTTTGAGCTGGGGTCTCATATAAGCCAGGTTGGCCTCGAACTGTCTATACACACACAGAGGATGACTGTCAACTTTGTGGGGAGGAGAGGGCGGAGCATGTGGGCAATTTGTGTGTGGAGTCAGAGGTTGGCATCCTCTTTTCTATTCTGTCTCTCCCCATCTCGTTTTTAAATTTAATTTTATTTCTTTTTGGTTTTTGAAGACAAGATTTCCCCGTGTCGTCATGCCATCCTGTAGACCAGGTTGGCCTCGAACTCAGAGATTCACCCGTCTCTGCCTCTGAGTGCCGGGATTAAAGGTGTGTACCACCATACCTCGGCTTTCTCCACCTTATTTTTTAACTTTATTTTGTTTTATGTGTTTGGCTGTTTCGCTTTAACGTATGTATGTGTACTAGAAGCATGCCTGGTGCCTAGAGAGGCCAGAAGAGGGTGTCAGGGTCCCTGGAATTGGAGTTACAGAAGGTTATGAGCCACCATGTAGATGCTGAGAATTGAACCCAAGTCCTTTGAAAGAGCAGCCAGTGCTCTTAACAGCTGGGCCATCTCTCTAGCCCCTCTTCATCTTACTTTTTGAGATGGGGTCTCTCACTCACTCTGGAGCTCAGTGTTTTGGCTAGACTGGCTGTGAGTTCTGGGGGCCTGCCTGTTTGCCCCTCCCCATCAGTACCAGGGTTACAGATGTAATGAGCCCATGCCTGGCTTTTTCAGGAAGGTGTGGGCATCATCCACACTCAGATCCTCCTGTTTGTGTGGCAGGTACTTCACTGATAGCCATTTCCCCAGTCATAACCCCAGATCCCTCAAACATATTTGTGTGAGTGAGTGCACCTATGTGGAGGTCAGAGGACAGTTTCTGGAATTGGTTCTCTCTTTCCTCCATGTGGCTTCCAGGGATTGAATTTGGGTGATGAGGTTTGGTAACACGTGCTGAACCATTTCGCTGTCCCCTTCCCATTTTGAGACTTAGTCTCATGTAGCTTTGTCTGGCCTTGAATTTGCTGCAAAGTTAGGGATTACCTTGCACTCTTTATTCTTACCCTTTCCTACCCTTGGGATTAAAGACTTAACCATTTCCTCTAGTTTTCTGTGGTGCTGAGGCTGGAACCCAGGACCTTGTGCAAAGCTGGGCACTCTACCTACTGAGCCACAGCCTAACCCGTGGAAATGCTTTTACTTTCCCCATCAAAATTGTTTCTTTTTTCCTCCCAGGCACCCAACAAGACTACTATTACTAGCTTCTCATTGGGTGTGGTTCTGAGACAGGCCTGGCGTGTGGGTGGGAGAGCGTGTGCTGCTTCTACGTCTGCTCAGAGAGTTTCTAACATGGCTCCCTAATGTCCTCACCCCCTAGGGATAGTGCAGCCATCACAGGAAAGGGGTTGGACCCTGGCTACTGTGTGGAAGGCTTGTGCCCCCTAGAAACACTGGCATTGCACTTTTTTATTTTTATTTATTTATTTTTTTTGAGACAGGGTTTCTCTGTGGCTTTGGAGGCTGTCCTGGAACTAGCTCTTGTAGACTAGGCTGGTCTCGAACTCACAGAGATCCTCCTGCCTCTGCCTCCTGAGTGCTGGGATTAAAGGTGTACAGAACCACCACTTTGGCAGCATTAAACTTTTAAAGAATGAAAAAAATAAGTTCTCAAGGCCTGTGACTATAGCTTTGTTGGTGGAACACTGTTTGGCACAGACCAGGCACTGAGTTTGATCTGTATTGCATAAACCAGGTGTAGTGGTGACCTAAAATCCCAGCATTAGGAAGAAAGATCAGAAGTTCAAGGTCAGCCTTAGTTAAATTCCAAGTTTAGTCTACACAAAAAAAAAAAACCTCACTTTTTTTTTTTTTAAGCTCTCAATCCAGGTGCACTGGTTTATGCCTGTAATCCTAGCACTCAAGAGGTCAAGGCAGGGTTATCTTGTACAAATTCAAAGCCAGCCTGGGCTACATAGTGAGTTTCAGGACAGCTTGGGTTACCTAGGAAGGACCTATTTCTTTCTTTCTTTCTTTCTTTCTTTCTTTTTCTTTATTTTCTTTCTTTTTTCTTTCTTTTTTTTTTTTTTTTTTTTTTTTTTTTTTTTTTTGGTTTTTTGAGACAGGGTTTCTCTGTGTAGCTTTGGAGCCTATCGTGGCACTCGCTCTGGAGACCAGGCTAGCCTGGAACTCACAGAGATCCACCTGCCTCTGCCTCCCGAATGCTGGGATTAAAGGTGTACACCACCAATACCCGGCCTGGAAGGCCCTATTTCAAAAGGAAAAATAGAAGAAAGGAACAGGGTAAGAGAAAGAAGGAAGGAGCAAGGGAAAGAAGAAAGAAAGGAAGATTCTTTAGGTAAAGCCCCTGGGGGCCTGTTTGTTATAGCAGCAAATACTGTTTATTCTGACTACTATACACTGAGCAGACATTCCCAGGCTGCTCCTTGCCTGGATTCCATGGTGCCGAGTCTCTTCTTTTCCAGGGCTTCTCAGAGTCCTCAGTATGGGTTTCAGGCTGTTTCCTTCAGGGTTTGTTTCCAGCTCCCTCCTCTCCCACTCCCCTTCTGTGTTAGAGGATAAAACATCTTTTCCTTTATCACTAGTGCTATACACTGTGCTGTAGATCCTGGCTCACCCAACTTTACATGCTGCCATCTCTATCTCCAAAGTAGTTGACCCAGTAGATAGTTTCAATCTTCAAACTTTCCATATATGTTCCATCTGCCCCTACCTTTTCATGTGTATGTGCATTTGTGTACCTATGTATGTGAGTGTGCTTGCACGTGTGCATATGGAGGCCAGAAAACAGCACCAGGTGTTCCTCAGGTGCCATCCACCCCTTTGAGACAATTCTCTCACTGGCTTGGCACTGAGGGACAAGTATGCTAGCTGGCTGGTGACTGAGTCCCAGTGATCTTGTCTCTGCACTCCCTGTGCCAGGATTATAAATGGGAGCAATCATGTCCAGGCTTTGTTTTCTTTGATTTTTTTTTTTTTTTTGATAGGTCTGGGGGTAGAACTCAGGTCCTTACGCTTGCAAAAGCGAGCACCTTACTGAGTTTTCAGACCAGCCCAGTCATCCCTGTCTTACAAACAGACAGACAGACAGACATCTGGAGACTCACTAGGCTCAAGCAGAGAAGAACACTTGCTGCTCTTGCAGGGGATGGAGTTTGGTTCCCAGTACCCACGAGGACAGCTCACAGCTGCCTTTAACTCAGGCTTTAGAGCTCCAATGCTCTCTTCTGACTTCCCAGGCACCTGCTCACAAGCGGCACAGACACAGACACATGAATACAAATATAAATAGTTCTTAAAGAAAGAAATAAAACCCTCCCTAATATTGTTACTCATATATATGCATATGTATAGATGTATAGTGTGTGTGTGTGTGTGTGTGTGTGTGTGTGTGTGTGTGTGATATTGCTTTGCCTTTTAGATTTTTTGAGACGGTCTAGCCTGGGCTGGCTTGGAATCCACTATGTAGACCAGGTTGGCCTGGAACTCATAGGTGCTCCGTCTGCCTCTGCTTCCCAAATGCTGGGATTATAGGCCTGCGCTACCACACCCTTGAAGCTTGAAGCTTCCTAGGCCTCCCCTCCTTCTCGTCTCCTCCCTCCCTTAGAGATTGCAATCAGCTTGCTTCCCACTGCCTTCGGTTCATGACCTGTACAGAAGCCACCTCAGTGGTTCCATTCAAGAGTGTCTCTGCAGTTCCCACGCTCAGCCTCCCTCTGGCAGCCGGGCCCTCCCTTTGGACAGGGCTGGCCCTTGTCAGAGATTTCCTGGCTTCCTGGTGACTCTTCCCTTTCTCACCCTCCTAGCTCAGGGTTGGAAAGAGTGGAAAGGTACACCTGCCCTCCAGTCCCTTCTCCCAATTCACAGTCTGTATCTTTCAACTTCTACTTTGATGCCAGATAGCAGCACTCCTCTGTCCTGTGTCCATTAGGTCTGGTCCTTCTCCTCCTGCCCCCCCCCCCCACATCTTGCTGCTTGGAGTGTTGGAATGACAAGTGTAACTTGGCAGCTGTCAGCCCTGTTGTCTCACTAGCTATGCCAAGTCCCTCCTGTGTTTAGGGAGTCTCTCTGGAGCTTCAAGCACCCATTGTCTCTACTTTATTAGGCTTAAATGGGACCAATCCACCGCCTCCTTGTTCCTCACCCTGTTCCATCCCACCTTTCTTTCCTGCCCTCCCCTAGTGGGAGCTGGCTGACCGAGGCCAGAAGCGTGGGCAGGTGGACATGTCGCGTGCCTGGACGGAGCACCCAGATGGGAAGAGCGTGGGCTGGGGCAGATCTGGATTTCTGTCCTGGCTGTGCCACCCAGGAACTGTTGACGTTGGCAACAATTTAATCTTTCTGAGGCTCAGGCTGTACATGTAAAATGTGATAACACCTACTTTAACAGGGTTGTGAATACTAAGTGAAGGAGGTATGTGACACCCCCGTAGCACAGGGCAGGTGTCCAGTGGCCCAGGGATGGCTCTCACCCTTCTGGGCAGAGTCTGGAAGTGTTCACTCCCCCCTTATCCCTGTACTGAATGTAGATGGATGTAGAAAATGATCACAACTTTATGGCCCTTAAGTTGGCTTCTTTTTTGAGGGCCTTGCTGGTCCCACACAGAGCCCCACACAGAGTCTTTCTCTCCTGCTGTTTATTTTTATTATGTATATGTGTTGTGTCCATGTGTGTTTGTGTGCACATTTACATGGGTTCCTGCAGAGACCAGACAAGGGTGTCAGATGCCCTGGGGCTGGAGCTGCAGGTGGCCATGAGTGTGAACTACCCTTTATGGGTGCTGAGAACTGAACTTCCATTCTCTGCAAGAACAGCAGGTGCTAACCATTGGGCAATCTCTCCAGCCTTGATCCCAGCCCCTCGAGGGAGGAGGTAAGAAAGGTTCAAAGAGAATTGAGCTGATGGTTTTAGAAGAACAGACAGTATCAGAGACAAAGTCACTCAGTATGACCTAAGGTTGTCCACACCTAGTTTAATAACAGACTTTAACAATTTCTTGTAGCTCAGAGCCATTTGTGGCTAAGTTCATGCTAGGCCACTGCCAGACGCCCTTCTTGCTAAGGTTGAGGGGCATGACTTTGAGGACTGGCCAACCTTTTCTTGGAGGTGGCCTCTTGCCTCATTGTTCTCTTTAGGTTCTGGAACATTTACAGAAGCACTGAGGAGACAGACACTGTCATTTTTTTTTCTTTTACTGTCATTTTTTTTCTTTTACATGAATTCTTTTGGAAACCATTTTAACGCTGAGAAATGATGGCAGTGGGTGTGGTCAGTGTTCCATCCCGGATGAGTCCGAGCACAAGCCCCAGCAGGTCACGGCTGTGGGCCCTGCCTTTTCATTTTCATGGGAGGAAGCAAGGTGGGTCAGGTTGGCGTAGTCATGGAAACTCCGGTTGCATGCTTGCCTACTGTGGGTTTCCTGAGGGGAACAGGTTTCTGTGTGGGGGACTTAGGAGCTGTATATAACAAGCACTTCCCACATGAAGATGAACATACTCTGTCACCAGATCCCAGGGTGCCTCTGGCCTTCAGCTGGGTGCTCACTGCCCCAGGACTGCGTTTCCTGAGGAGGATGCAGGGAAATAGATGGCAATCAAGGAGGAGTGATAGTGAGGTTTAACTGTCAACTTGATGTAACCTAGGCTCAACCAGGAAGGGAGCCTCAATGAAGGATTGTCTGCATAGGGTTGGCCTGTGGGCATGTTTGTGGGGGACTGTCTTAATTAAGTTAATTAATGTGGGAAGTCCCAGCCCAGTGTGGGTGGCACCATTTCTGTCTTAGTTAGGGTTTCTATTGCTATGATAAACACCATGACCAAAAGCAACTTGGGGAGGAAAAGGGTTTATTTCAGCTCATAGTTGTAGTCCAGGATGAGGAGAAGTCAGGGACTCAAGGCAGGAACCTGGAGGCAGGAACTGAAGCAGAGGCCATGGAGGAACACTGCTTACTGTTTTTCTCTCCATGGCTTGTTTAGTTAACCCACTGCCCAGGGGTGGCACTGCCCACAGTGAGCTGGACCCTCCCATATCAATCATCAGTTAAGTAGAGACACTACACTACAAGCTTGCCCACAGGCCATTCTGGTGGGAGAATCTTCTTAGGCAAGATTCCTCCACCCAAACGATTCTAGCTTGTGTTAAGTTATATAACACTAGCCAGCACAGTTCTCTAGGCAGGGGTTCCTAAACTGTAATGAGAGTTGAGAAGTGGGGCTAAGCACAAGCAAGCATGCAAGTGAGCATACGTGCATTTATTTGTCTCTGCTCCTGACTGTGAGTGTGACGAGCCTAGCTGTTGCTAGGTCCTGTCCTGACTTCTGCACAACGATGGACTGTAACCTGGGAATGTGAGCCGATAATGCCTTCCCCATAGCTTTTTGGATAGGTATTTCATCACAGAACCAGAAATGAAACAAGAAAAGAAGTTAAGTGAGAGCTCATGGTGGGTCCCTTCTAACACACAGAGGCAAAGCACACGTGGGTGGAGAGAAGGGTCTGCACACAGCCTGGGAACCCCTCTATGCACTAGGTGAAGTGGGGTGGCCATGTTCTGTGGAGACCGTGGATCCTTCTTGAGGTCATACTGGCTACTCCAAGCATGTTCAAGTGTGAAGCCTCCAGAATGATCATGTTAACTGGACATAGCCTGTGAGGACCCTCCAGGATGGAGGGTTGGGGTGACACAGAAGCATAGAAGAGCAGGTAGGGAAAGGAGAATTTAGGCTGGGGCGACGGTTCAGCCATTAAAGTGCTTGCCTTGCAGGCACTGAAATCCGTATGCCATTCTCAGAACAGTCCCTGCACGGAGGAGGTAGAGACAAGCGGATCCCATGGCTGCATCGTTAGCTAGCCCAGCTTACTTGTGAGTTGCCTGCCAGAGAGAGACCCTGTCTGGAAAAAAAAAAGGTGGATGGCACTTGAGGAATAGCACCAGACAGCCTATAAGTGAGCATGTATGAGCGCACACAGGCACACACACACACCACATACACACACACACACACACACACACACACACACACACACACACCCCACATACACACACACACACATACACACACACACACACACACCACATACACACACACACCACATACACACACACCCACATACACACACACACACCACACACACACACCACATACACACACACACACAACACACACACACACACCACATACACACACCGCAGTCACACCACACACACACACACACACACACACACACACACACACACACACACCACTCCCCCTCCATAAAAAGAGAACCATTGCTGAAGGTGTGACACTGAATTGGAGTGGGACAGATGAGTAGAAATGTATCAAACATGGCCTGAGGGAAGAAGAGCCAGGTAGAGAGATGAACAGAAGGCCAAGGTCTGAGGGGCGTGGGTAGCAGTGGGAGAGGCCAGGCTACCCAGGCAGGTGAAGCTGAGATGCTCTCTTCAGTGTGGTGGGGGCAGGGCCCTGGGAACTCTGCTTCCTGGATTGAGGCTTTTGCTGTGCTGGTGGCACCTGATGTCCCCTGTGCAGGACTGTGGCAGCCTGGGTTTGGAGCCATTGGCCTGTCTGTGATCTTGACCATCTCTCAGCCTTACTCCTCTCTCATTCCTGGTCCCTTGGTCCTGAGAATGAGTGCACGGGGAGGCAACACCAGATGCTAAAGTGTCTATAGCTCTTGGTTGGAGTCTGGAGCTCTTACTAGAGCTTCTAGGAGCTGGAGGAGAGGCCTTCCAGCAGGCTTCCCAATCTCCATTGCATAAGGACCTCTCTGTGTGCCTCTGCGTGAAGCACACACACCGAGGCCTCAAGCTCTGGCCACTGCCCCCTCACAGTTCAGCACTCTTTTCTATGCTTCTCGCTCCATCAAGTGAAAATCCTTGCAGATGCCACACCTGTCAGCGAGTCTACCAGGTGGTTAGCTCAAGGTAGTTTGCCCAGACTGGGCCACCCTGTTCGTGCTGGCTTCAGGCCACTGGGATCTCAGACACTGTCACTCCCCAGATGTTAATGTCTGCCTGAAATCCCAGGGAAGTCAGAGGCCCAAAGAGGCCATTTAGTTCTCCTTCCTGCCTGGAGGCCAGACCGCGCCTCAGCTCAGCCAGACTGAGGTCTTTTCTCCAGGTAACTTGTTCTAGTGTTTAACAAGCCTGTCACAGGATACAGCTGTGATGAACCTACCTCTGTCTCCTGATGGGCCTAAAGGCATAAACCAGCATCCTGGCTTGAACTTTTATTGTGTGTGTGTGTGTGTGTGTGTGTGTGTGTGTGTGTGTGTGTGTGTGTGTCAGCAGCTGTGAAGAGGTCAGAGGACAACTTGTAGGAGTTCCTTCCTTCTACCATGTGAATCCAAGATACTGCACTCCAGGCATGGAGGCAAGCACCATTCCTCTTTGAACTGTCTTACAGCCTGCCAGAGAGATTTGAGATAGCCACTGCTTGAAAATCTGCTAGCTTGTTTGAGACATCATCTACCTGCCATTTTCTAGGTGAGGGCGGAGAGCGAGCAGGGCGTCCACTTGTGGCAAGTTGGCTGGCGCTCCCGCAGTCAACCTGGAGTGGAGAGCTTGTTTCAACAGATGCATAGCGGGTTTGGTTCAAAGCTCTACCTTTCCCAGGAGAAAGCAAGTATCAGCAAAGAACAGAGGAGCCAGCCAGACAGACAGACTGCTGTGATGAGCACCCACTCTTCTCATGCAGCAAATTCCCTCTCTCTTTTAAAGATTTACCTTTCATTATAAGTCTCTGTGTAAGGGTGTGAGTGTGAGTGCTGGTCTCTGTGTAAGGGTGTGAGTGTGAGTGCTGGTCTCTGTGTAAGGGTGTGAGTGTGAGTGCTGGTCTCTGTGTAAGGGTGTGAGTGTGAGTGCTGGTCTCTGTGTAGGGGTGTGAGTGTGAGTGCTGGTCTCTGTGTAGGGGTGTGAGTGTGAGTGCTGGTCTCTGGAGGGGTGTGAGTGTGAGTGCTGGTCTCTGGAGGGGTGTGAGTGTGAGTGCTGGTCTCTGTGTAGGGGTGTGAGTGTGAGTGCTGGTCTCTGTGTAAGGGTGTGAGTGTGAGTGCTGGTCTCTGTGTAAGGGTGTGAGTGTGAGTGCTGGTCTCTGTGTAGGGGTGTGAGTGTGAGTGCTGGTCTCTGTGTAGGGGTGTGAGTGTGAGTGCTGGTCTCTGGAGGGGTGTGAGTGTGAGTGCTGGTCTCTGGAGGGGTGTGAGTGTGAGTGCTGGTCTCTGTGTAGGGGTGTGAGTGTGAGTGCTGGTCTCTGTGTAGGGGTGTGAGTGTGAGTGCTGGTCTCTGGAGGGGTGTGAGTGTGAGTGCTGGTCTCTGTGTAGGGGTGTGAGTGTGAGTGCTGGTCTCTGTGTAGGGGTGTGAGTGTGAGTGCTGGTCTCTGTGTAGGGGTGTGAGTGTGAGTGCTGGTCTCTGGAGGGGTGTGAGTGTGAGTGCTGGTCTCTGTGTAGGGGTGTGAGTGTGAGTGCTGGTCTCTGTGTAGGGGTGTGAGTGTGAGTGCTGGTCTCTGTGTAGGGGTGTAAGTGTGAGTGCTGGTCTCTGGAGGGGTGTGAGTGTGAGTGCTGGTCTCTGTGTAGGGGTATGAGTGTGAGTGCTGGTCTCTGTGTAGGGGTGTGAGTGTGAGTGCTGGTCTCTGTGTAGGGGTGTGAGTGTGAGTGCTGGTCTCTGTGTAGGGGTGTGAGTGTGAGTGCTGGTCTCTGGAGGGGTGTGAGTGTGAGTGCTGGTCTCTGTGTAGGGGTGTGAGTGTGAGTGCTGGTCTCTGTGTAAGGGTGTGAGTGTGAGTGCTGGTCTCTGGAGGGGTGTGAGTGTGAGAGCTGGTCTCTGTGTAAGGGTGTGAGTGTGAGTGCTGGTCTCTGTGTAAGGGTGTGAGTGTGAGTGCTGGTCTCTGTGTAAGGGTGTGAGTGTGAGTGCTGGTCTCTGTGTAAGGGTGTGAGTGTGAGTGCTGGTCTCTGTGTAGGGGTGTGAGTGTGAGTGCTGGTCTCTGTGTAGGGGTGTGAGTGTGAGTGCTGGTCTCTGGAGGGGTGTGAGTGTGAGTGCTGGTCTCTGGAGGGGTGTGAGTGTGAGTGCTGGTCTCTGTGTAGGGGTGTGAGTATGAGTGCTGGTCTCTGGAGGGGTGTGAGTGTGAGTGCTGGTCTCTGTGTAGGGGTGTGAGTGTGAGTGCTGGTCTCTGGAGGGGTGTGAGTGTGAGTGCTGGTCTCTGGAGGGGTGTGAGTGTGAGTGCTGGTCTCTGTGTAGGGGTGTGAGTGTGAGTGCTGGTCTCTGGAGGGGTGTGAGTGTGAGTGCTGGTCTCTGGAGGGGTGTGAGTGTGAGTGCTGGTCTCTGTGTAGGGTGTGAGTGTGAGTGCTGGTCTCTGTGTAGGGGTGTGAGTGTGAGTGCTGGTCTCTGGAGGGGTGTGAGTGTGAGTGCTGGTCTCTGTGTAGGGGTGTGAGTGTGAGTGCTGGTCTCTGTGTAGGGGTGTGAGTGTGAGTGCTGGTCTCTGTGTAGGGGTGTGAGTGTGAGTGCTGGTCTCTGTGTAGGGGTGTGAGTGTGAGTGCTGGTCTCTGGAGGGGTGTGAGTGTGAGTGCTGGTCTCTGTGTAGGGGTGTGAGTGTGAGTGCTGGTCTCTGTGTAGGGGTGTGAGTGTGAGTGCTGGTCTCTGTGTAGGGGTGTGAGTGTGAGTGCTGGTCTCTGTGTAGGGGTGTGAGTGTGAGTGCTGGTCTCTGGAGGGGTGTGAGTGTGAGTGCTGGTTTCTGTGTAGGGGTGTGAGTGTGAGTGCTGGTCTCTGTGTAAGGGTGTGAGTGTGAGTGCTGGTCTCTGGAGGGGTGTGAGTGTGAGAGCTGGTCTTTGTGTAAGGGTGTGAGTGTGAGTGCTGGTCTCTGGAGGGGTGTGAGTGTGAGTGCTGGTCTTTGTGTAAGGGTGTGAGTGTGAATGCTGGTCTCTGGAGGGGAGTGAGTGTGAGAGCTAGTGCCTGAGGAGACCAGAAGAAAGCTGGCAGCTGGGAGCTCCCTGACATGTGTGTTGGGAATTGAGCTCTGGTCCTTTGCAAGAGCAGCAAATGCACTTAAACACCGAACCATCTTTCTGGCCTCCAAAATCTCATGTCCTAGTCACAAGATGTGACTAGAAAGTGTCTGGTTCCCTTGCATTTTCCCAGATTGCAGGGTACAAGAAGGGCCTATGGAGTCTGGGCCATCTAGACAGGATTGCACATATAGTAGCCCCCCATTTTCCATGGGAGACACCTCTCTGAGATTCCCAGAGGATGCCCTTCTTTATAGATAGACTGACCTCTGTGAGACCATGCTTTTTTCTACACAGAAAAATTCTACTTATCAGAATGCAGCACAGTAAGAGATTAACAACTGGGCCAGTGAGATGGCTCAATGGGTAAAAACACGTGCTGCCAAGCCCTACAACCTGGATTGGGTCCTTAGGACTCCAGGGTGGGTTCCCGAGTAACAAGCCTGTCACCAGAGCCCACCTACTCCCAAAAGTTGTCCTCTGACCTTCATGCGCATCCCCCCAAGTAAATAAATGCACCTAATAAATTTTTTTTAAATTATTAACACATTTAACCAATAGTAAAAGAAACCAGTTACAACTTACACTGTAATAGAAACTTCTGTGAAGGGCTGGGAAAGTATCTGAACTGAAAGAAGCTTACCCAGCATGCCTGGAGCTCTAGGATTAATCTACACTTGCTCATCTATAACCCCAGCACTTAGGAGGCAGAGGCAGCAGGGTTAGAAGTTTAAGGTCATCGTCCTCTACCACAGATAATGTCGGAGACTAGCCTGGGCTAGAGGCCTGTCTCAACAAACAAATGAGCTATACCAATGTGATTGGAGACTAGCCTGGGCTAGAGGCCTGTCTCAACAAACAAATGAGCTATACCAATGTGATTGGAGACTAGCCTGGGCTAGAGGCCTGTCTTAACAAACAAATAAGTTATACCAATGTGATTTCTCTCTTTTCTCTGTTTCAATGTATCCTACTATACCACGCTCACTTTTTGGATGCTGTTTTTTGTTTGTTTGAGAACATGTTTCTCTGTGTACTCTGGCTGTTGTGGAACTCCTCTGTAGACCAGCTAGCCTCGAACTTAGACATCTGCCTGCCTCTGCCTCCTGAGTGCACATTCTGGGACATTGAGAGAGCCTGGCTCATGAAAAAAAGATGGACAGGCCCTGCAGAAAGACATCTAATGTCTCTGGTCTCTGTGTGAACTTGAACACACGTACATCTATGTCCACAAGAGCATACACATGGGCAAACAGAGTGCTGTTGCAGTGGGGAATAAGCCCTGAACACATGGCCTTTTGGAGACCAATTGTATTTAAGTCATAGTTCAGTCCTAACAAACCACTTATGTAGGTGATTGTCTTCTGCTATAGATGTGGCTGGTGACTGCAGACTCTGTCTGTAAACTGGTGGGTCACATGTAAAAAAATCTAAAACCAAAAATCATTTGCCTGGATTTAGAGGGCTCAGATTTTACTGACCCCCCCTCTGTGTGTGTGTGTGTGTGTGTGTGTGTGTGTGTGTGTGTGTGTGTGTGCGCGCGCGCGCGCGTATAGCTCAGAGGTTGACACTGTGTGTTTTCCGAAGTGACTCTCCACCTTATTCTTGGAGAGAGTCTTTTGTTGAAGATGGAGCTTCCTGTTTCAGCTAGGCAGGACAACTAGCGAGTTCAGTTACTCACTCTGTTTCCACTTCCCCAGCTCTGGGGTTACAGACACACAATCCCACACTTGTCTTTTTTCATTGACTGGTTCTGGAGGATTGAACTCAGGTCCTCACGCTTGCAAGGCAGTCACTTTACTCACTAGGTCAACTCCCCAGAGGTGTTCCTGTGTTTTTTATGTCAACAGCAGCCTCTGACTGGCCCTGCCGTGGTGGGAAACGGAAGGTATGTCTTCTGGATAGATCCTGTTGAAGAGTCAAAGGTGCTAGAACTCTCAGGGCCATGGGTGGGACAGAGGAGGCTAGGGGTTGGGTGCTATCTAAGTAATGGGTATGAAAAGTGTTCAGGTGACCCCTCCTCAGCTCAGGCTGGCTTCTGGAGTAAATGTCTTGTTTGTCTGAACATCTCACCCTCCCCCAGGGCGGGCGGGA
Organism: Cricetulus griseus; assembly: GCF_003668045.3. NCBI lineage: Eukaryota > Metazoa > Chordata > Mammalia > Rodentia > Cricetidae > Cricetulus > Cricetulus griseus. The sequence continues at coordinate 69,070,978 of NC_048598.1, forward strand.
GGGGTGGGGGCAGGACACATGCCTAGGTGTTCTTGGGGTCAGATATAACTTTCAACTACTTCGAAGTTGTTCTCTATGGTGAAGTAATCTTTGAGTCATGTGACCTTGAGTCACTTCGTGGATAGTTATTAAAATCTGAAGTGCCACCCAGTGAATAGCTGAACCTAGGAAGGATTTGGGATAAATCTGGAAGTCTTCTTTGGGTTGGCCTAGGGACCTGCTCTTCATCCTTGAATTATAACATAATATCTCTCTGTACATTTTTACGCTACAGTGTCTACAACATCATTAATGAGGTTTCACACATATACACGCACACGCACTCACATGAACACACACACACACACACACACACACACACACACACACACACACCCACCCAGCTTAACCATGATGGAAAATGCCAAATTCCTTTTGACAGGCGGCCAGCAGCCCAGCCTTTCCCCCGGCTGAACAGAGGGGCCCATTATGCAGGAATACAATTTTCTCATGGTTCGGAACCATTACATCAGCCTTGATGTAATAACATTGTTCAACCTCAGAGGTGTATTTATTTTGGTTGAGAGTTCAGATGGTTTAGCCGTTAGCCAGGAGATTGAGCAAAACCTGGGCGAAGCCATTGAGGCTGGAAATGAGCCATTTTGCCTGTTTCCCTCCTGTCCTCCAATAACAAAATTACTTCCGATGGAGTTCATCCCACAACCACAGGGTCACCTCACTGGGTGGACTGTGCGCATATGTGTGTGTGTGTGAGAGAGAGTGTACATGTGGGGGCACGGCCTTGGGTGTCATTCTTTAGGAGACATTGACTTATTTGTAAAATTTTTAATTTAATAATTGGAGTGTGTGTGTGTGTGTGTGTGTGTGTGTGTGTGTGTGAAGCTATGGTGCACATGGGCAGTCAGGTGACAATTTTTGGAAGCTAGTTCTTTCCTTCCATTTTTTACACAGGTTCTAGAGGTTGAACTCTGGTCATAGGCTTGTGTGGCATGAGCCATCTTGCTAGACCTGCCTAGTTTTTTTGAGACAGGGTTTCTTATCAGACCAGAAAGCTCTGATTTTAGCTGACTGTCCCTGCCTTCCCAGAGCTAGGATTACAATCGTGCATCAACTGAAACGCTTGACTTTTTAAATATAGGCTCTGGGGATTGAACCCTGGGTCCTCATTCTTGTAAGACAAACACTTTACATGGAGCCATCTATCCAGCCCTTACCCCAGTCAATAGATTTTTAGAAGCTATTTACCTTTCTTTCTAAGGCACCCTTCACCCAGTAAGGATGTAACAATCTCACCAGAACTTTCTAGAAGATAGACCAAACCTTCATAAGATCCTTATCTTTAAAAAAGTGCATGCTGCAACCTTTCCTGCACAACCCAGGAACACCTTCCTAGGTATAATACCAGTCACAGTGGACTGGGCCCTCCTACGTCAACAATTACTCAAGAAATGCCCCCACAGACTTACCTACAGACCAATCTGATGGAAGCAATTGCTCAGTTGACATTCCCTCTTTTCAGATGATTCTAGCTTATGTCAAGTTGATTAAAAACTAAACAGCACCCCTTGAAAATGGGGATGTCTTACTGAATAGATATACAATGTGTTTAGGAGCTGTTTCTTTGGGAAGAAAAAAATGATATTAGAATCGGGGATGTGACATCCATGTAGGATCTTTAAAGGGGGTGGTAGTTATGAGGTATGAAATTTTTAAGCAAAACAAAACATTTTGTGTATATAACACGTGTAATAGAAGAAATCTGAAAAGTGGACAAATGCGAAATTTAGAATTGTCAATGTCTTCATGTTGGATCTGGTCATTATTTCTTGCTGTATGAGATATGATTGATTCTATTTTGTGCCAATAATTATACCCTTTTTATTTAATAAATTAATTTACTATTTGAAAAAAAAAGTGCATACTGGGGAAGTGCCTCCATCTATGGCAGCCAGGCACACGGGGAACTGCCTGCATCTATGGCAGCCAGGCACATGGGCCTTGCTCATGCCCGAGGCGGGACATAGGTCTCCAGATGAGTACTCTTGTAGCCTGGGAGCTCCATACAAGTAGACCGTCTACACATGTGGTGGGAATGGCTGTGACACAGCTTCCACAGAGGGGCCACTATGCCCTGATTGTGGAAGCTGGTGACTGGTGCATGGGGGCACGAGACACTCTTTACTCTCTGCCTGCACCTGGGGATTTTCTCTAGATGGTGACGATAAACGAAACTTGGCTCTATTTGTCTTTGAATGCCCCCATTCACTTATAGGAGTAAATAAACAAAGCAGGAATAAAGAGGTTAGGGCCAGGGGAAGGGCAGGACACGGAGGGGTGGCCAGGGAGGGGCACATACTGCCCTCTGTAGGTGGGAGAGGATAATTGGGAGAGGGGTGAAAGCCCCTGTGTGGAAGTGAAGCATTGGGTAGCTGTTCCTTACTGGAATGGCTTTGGTCCCCAGGGCATGAGGCAGGACTATACCCATGGCTTGACCTCCAAAGGCTTGCCAGAGGCACAAGTGGCCTGCTTTCAACTCTGCCACAGCCAGGGGATCCTGCAGCTTTGATGCTGACACTACTATGTACAGAAGTCCTTCTGTAGTGTTCCGTAACTCAGCTGTGTGGAGATGAACCTAAGCCTCCCTCTAGGCCAGAGGTTCCCAACGCCAGTCCCGCTCACCTGCGAGCTTAGATTCCCCTCATATTTAGGCAGCAGTTCTTCATTTCTCATCAGAACCTTTGGGAATGTACTTTGGGGGTACACAGAGTGTGCTGGTGCCTCTGTGGTGAGCCAGGTCAACAGCCACAATTCTCTTGGGGAATGGAGGGTTGGGCCTGGTTGCTGGACTCAGCGGGAGTAGTGTCTCTCCAAAGAAGGGTTGGTTTGCTCGCTTGCACCGCACTGCCCTGTGCTGTACCATTGTACCACCTTGCATTGCTGCTGGACTCCACACCATACCTGTCCCTCTGTGAACATTGCACTGCTCTGCGCCAGTATTGAGGGAGCTCTTTCCCCTGGGAGACACAAACAAATACTTCCTTCTTAGATGGTTCTAATGACAGACCAAAGTGTGACTCCTCCAACATCAATAGGAGGAAATAGGTTTGCTGGGCCATATTTCTGAAAAGTGAACCCCAATATGAATGGTGACTTCCCTATAACTACTTAGTAAACCTTTCACTCTGTATACTCTAGCACCTCTGGGACCATGAGGCCATGTGCAATTACATCCAGCTGGCTAGGAGGCTCAGAAAGGAGTGGCCAGAATCTTGGGTGAAGGACTAATGCCCACCCTTACCCCTTCTTCTATGAGGGGGTATTATCAACTATCAGCAGATCTAATCTCAAGGGTTGCTAGCAAGTAGTCACAGCTGCTATGGTGAAGATGACAGCACAGTGCTCTATGACAACCAGCCATACTGCAGGATGTCAAGTGATTCCTGAGGATTGCAGGTGTAGGGAAAGCGCTGATGTTATTTCTCCATGTCCATTTTGTCTCCATGAAGCAAGACCTTCCCCAGTCCAGAATAACTGATCAGCCAGTGGGTGGCAGGCACTATCCAGTTGTTGTGTGGACACTCCTCCATGGTGTCCTTGGGCACAAGGAGAGGACAAGAGGCCACTGGCCTTTAAACCCATTTTTCAAACCCACTGGACATGGCCACCTAGAACACATGCATTCAGACATAAATATGGATACCACCATCATTGAAACACAAGTGTTATACAAGACACCCCTTTAGATTATTTTCTATTCCATTATGTTTTACTGAATTAAAAAAGTGAATATAGCTGAGCAGTGGTGGCACACACCTTTAATCCCAGCACACGGGAGGCAGAGGCAGGCGGAGCTCTGTGAGTTTGAGACCAGCCTGGTTTACAAGAGCTAGTTCTATACAACCTCCAAAGCCACAGAAAAACTCTGTCTCAGAAAAACAAAACAAACAAACAAACAAAGTGAATATGCTGAGCTAAGAAATTGGGACTCAACGGCCAGTCTTTTTTTTTTTTTTTTTTTAAGATTTATTTGTTTTATGTGCACTGGTGTTTTGTGAGGATTCAGATCTCCTGGAGCTGGAGTCGTAGACTGTTGTGAACTGCCGTGTAGGTGCTGGGACTTGAACCCAGGTCATCTGGAAGAGCAACCAGTGCTTTCTTCACTGCTGAGCCATCTCTCCAGCCCTTCAGAAGCCAGTCTTATCTGATAAGCTGCAGTGTGGGAAATCTTGTTGCGGACAGCTAGCAAAAGCAACTCTAGGGCACAGGCTAGCTCAGTTGATAAGGCATTCACTAGGACCTGGGTTCTATCCCCGGTACCACACAAGTTAGGCCCAATGAACTTGCTATGCAATTGAGACAACCAGCTTTGGATCCCAGCACCCACATAACAAACAGGGTATCTCACACATGCTTGGAACACCACAGAGAGTGTGTGGGGTAGAGCAGAGACAGGAGGATTGCCGGAACCTGCTGGCTTCCAGCTTACCTGAGAAAACTTGAACTCCAGGTTCAAGGAAAGAGCCTGCCTCCAAGGAGTAGGTAGAGAATGGTAATGATAGAGGACACTGATGCCCTCTTCTGGCCTCTGAATACATGCACTCTATACGTGTGCACGCACACGTGTAGGCATGCACACTACGTAAATAAGTAATCTATCTTCGCAAAAATGACCCCTAGGAGCAAGAAGCTGCACTCTTCCTGAGGGGGCCAACATACTGTTCGTTCTCTCTATGCTTGACTGTGCTGAGGGAATTCCAACAAAGGACTTATGCCTCAATGATTCCAGCCTTTCCCCTTTTCCTCCTCTAATGCCTAGGGAGGGGACAACCAGGTTGCCCAGACAGTAGAGTGAGACTCAGAGATGTAGTACTGACCCGTGAGCACCTATTATGACACCATTCAGGAGTGTGAATCAGAGCCCTGCTCAGACACAGGGTCTACTTCCTTCATCCTGACAGGGAGCAGCCCTGGCTGGTAACTGGGTGATGTACTCATGTGTTTCTGACACAGAGACTTCATCCAGAAGGCACTTGGCTCTAAAGTGCCCTGAGAAGCAGCTGCCTAGAACCCAGAGACCCACCACAGCACTCATTCTCTCCTAACCATCTTGGGGGTCTTTCTGAGCAGGAGTAGAGCTGCCTTTTGGGGGGATGCCTGGGGTACTTGAGGTTGGCAATGGGGAAACGTCCTTTGGCCACACATCCTCCCTAGCTCTGACCCTTGCTGGGAGTCCCCTGGAGAATCCACATGTTCCCTCATCAGATTCCCACATGCAGGGGGCACAACCACCTCTGCCACCCAGTTAAGGCAAGGCCTTTGCTTCTACTGCCGTCCACTGCTCCGGCCTTTGGCCCTGGCCCTGATTCCCTCTCAACACCCTGGTCTGGCTGCTCTCCTTCCCCCTTGGCTCTCCCACCTATGTAGGCTCAAGTACCCAGGGCTCAGGCTTGGCCCCATCTTTCCTCATCCATGCATCATGCTGGTGAACTCATCTTGCCCCCGGCTTTTAAGACCATTGTAGATGCTGGCAGCTCCCACATTTGTTAGACCTCTGCCCTGAAACCCAAACTTCAACATCTGCTTCCTTGTTCTGCAGCCAGCATAGAGCCTAATGGGCTGCCAAGTTCAGGCCAATCTACTTGAACTTCCATTGTGCTCCCCCACACCCCTTTCTCAGAGATATCAAATCTGGCTATGGTCTCAGCCCTAGTCTCAGTCCTTTCCCTCAAAAAAAAAACTTTTAAAATTACAATTTTGCCAGGCACAATGGCACTCACCTTTAATCCCAGTACTTGGGAGGCAGAAAGTAGGAGAGTTCTGTGATTTTGAGGCCAGTCAGAGTTTATATAGTGAGACTTAGTCTCAAAAATTTTTTTAAATTACATTTAAGAAATTTATTTATTTAGTGTGTGTGTGTGTGTGTGTGTGTGTGTGTGTGTGTGTGTGTGTGTGTGCTTGTGAATGCCATAGTGTGCATGTGGATGTCAGAGGACAACTTGTGAGTCAGGTCTCTCCTTCCACTATGTGGGGCCTACAGACCAAACACAGACTGTGAGGCAAAGCACCTTGACCTGCTGAGCTATCTCAAGTGCCCTCCTTTCCCTCTTCTGAGGCAATGTCTCTAAGCCCAGGCTGGCCTTGAAATCTCTGTGAGGCCAAGGGTGACCTTGAATGCCTTTACCTCCCTGAGTACTAGATTACAAGTATTTACCACCACACATTTATGTTGTGTTGGGAATCAGACCCAGAATTTCCCATACGTTAAGGAAGCACCCTGCCAACTTACCAAGTGTGGTATGTGGTGCATGCACCGTGGCACCCATATAGAGATCAAAGGACAGCTTTGTGAAGTTGGTTCTCTCTTTCTACCCCTCCATGGGTTCTGACTTACCTTGGGTCTCCAGGCTTGCTCAGCAAGCTCCTTTAACCTCTGAAGAGTCTTGCTCCCTCTAGCCCCTTTTTGGTTCTTACTGTTAGCCTGGGTCTTATGACATAGTTTTTGTCAACCTGGAACTTGGGGTTCTCTGCCTCAACCTCCCAAATGCTGAGGCTACGGGGGCTCCCCCATGCTCAGCGGATCTATCGATTTTCTCTGAGTTCCTCTATATCCACAACCAGTCTATCCCCAAGCCCCAGCAGCACAGCTCCCAAGCAGGTGCCAAATCCAGCAACTTCTCATCACTCCATTTGGAAGCTCTGGCCAAACCCCCTTGTCTCTCACCGGATTGTTGCAAAAGCACCTAACTCAGCACCCCCTCTCCTCTCCTTCCCCACCTGCCGCCAGAGTGATCTCATTGGGCAAATCAAAGCACAGAAGCCCTTGACAAAGGTCTTGAACACCTTCCCATTACCCATAGAACGAAACTCAGGCTCCTTTCCATGCTTTGTGCCCACTCTGCTTGTTTTTTTTTTTTATTAAAATTGTTGTTGTTTATTTGTGTAGGTGGGTGGAGATGAGGGTGAGTGAATGCCATTGCATGTGTTTGGAGGTCAGAAGGCAACTTGCTCAGGAATTGGATCTCTTTTTCCACCCTGTTGTCCTAGGGCATTGTACTCAGGTTGCCAGGCTTGGCGGCAAGCATCTTTACCACCAAACCACCTTTCAAGCCTTTGTCTGTGTTTCTTACTTGCTGATTTTCCTCTTGTTTCACTGGAAACAGCATAGTCCTCATCTAAACCTCTTCAGGGTTCTGTTTCAGCCAAGAAGATGCAAAGCTTTGTTCTTTCATGGTTTCCTTGTTTCTACTGCTTGAGACAGAGATGTGATGGGCTCAGCTCCAGCAACTGTCTTGTAATTATGAGACAACATCAGTGATGGAAAGGGAGAAGGGACATGAGTCTCAAATGGCTGTGCAAGCATTTCCCCCACCTCACAGTCCCAGACTCTGGCCTTTGATGTGAGGACAGGCATGTGACCCTGAGATGTAGAAACTTGCCAAGGCAGCGAGTGTGCCATGTCTATCCCAAACCTTCACTGGCCCTGATCAGAAGGGAATTAGAAGATCCTCATGGCCACTTGTGGTGGGAGGTCCTGCTGTTCTATTCTTGGGTGCTCCAGACCTACTTCTGAGGCTCTTTGGCTGTGTGACCCTGCCTTGTCATTTTCCACCTACCTTTCTGCCTGCTCCTCTACCAAGTTCCAATTCTCTGTCCCTCCTGCTCCCTAACGACTTTCCCCCTCACCCTCTGCTTGAGGTCTCCTTGAAGTATCTAAAGCCAGACTTTGGCTGACTGGAGTGGAAAATTCCAAATGACAAGAATAAGCACCCGAGGGAGTGGAGCCAGTGGCTCAGGCTGGCCATAAAGTCCTGAGAAGTCGCCACGACCCTACCCTGCCCTTTAGAAGTGTGCTGTCTGCGAGACCCTGCCAGACGTCCCTCCTGACCCTGACTGGCTGGGTTCTACCTCCTCCAGGGTCACTCTAACCCTCAGCATGCCCCAGGAATCTCTTCCCACAGCCCAGTTCCTTTTCTTTCACCCTTAGCATACCCCACAGTACCAAGACCTCTCCTATGTCTGGGCCTTCAGAGTGACCTGCCTGCTACCTATGCTTGCTGCAGACCAGGACCATGGCCTATCACTATTGTGTACGGGACTCCTTACCCAGAAACCAGGCCCTTGACACAAGTGTATAAGGAGTCAAAGAGTATGGTTTGGAGTTGGGTCTGTGATCCTAGCACTCAGGAAGCTGAGATGGGGGATCATGAGCTTAAGTCTAGTTTGGACTATATAAAGAGAGTCTAAGTCAAGCAAGCAAGCAAACAAACAAGGTTGGGGGCTGGGTGCATAGCTGTGGGGTGGGGGGGGGCAAGCTCCTGCCTTGCAAGCACCAAGACCTGAGCCTGCTGCTCAGAATCTATGTGAAAAAAGCTGGGCATTGTGGTAGAGCAAGGAACTCTGGGGCTCACTGAGCAGACAGCCTAGCTTACTAGGCAAGTTCCTGGCCAGTAGGAGACAGTGTCTCAAACAACAAGGTTTGTCAGGATGATACCTGACGAATGCCATCTGAAGTTGACTTCTGGGTTTTATACATTTGTGCACACCTGTGCACACAAAACTGTGGTGGATGGTGGGGCAGACAGAGGGTCAGAATGAGCTGAGTCATGCTGAAGGTCCCCAGGCCAGACCACATCCTCATGAAGGAGACAGTGATCACGGTATTTATGTCTGAGTGTATCTGGATTTAATCACCAAGTGGCTCCTGAGCCCCAGTCTCAAAAAGCATGTTAGGCACCCATTGTAACAGGATTGGATGGTAACACGGGGGCTGCCTTCTTTGGACCATTGAGACAATGTGGCTGAAGCAGTTCAGGGCCTTGGATCTGATGAAAACCAATGCCCTGGTAGGCCTTGTGTTTAAATTGAGTGTAGTTCTTTACTCTGTACTGTTATTTCTGAACCAGAAAGTTGTATGAGAAGACTTAGGCAAGCTAAGAGAGACAAGCATAAAATGTGTTTAATGTTCTGTATTTCTTTAAAGACAGGATCTCATGTAGCCCAGGCTGGCCTCCAACTCACTATATAGTCAAGGATAACCGTGAACTCCTTATCTGACTGCCTTTACTTCCCATGTCCTGTGATTCTAGGCATATACCACTACGGCCACTTTATTTTGTACTGAAGACCTGGTGCATGCTAGACAAACATGCTACCCACTGAGCTACAACCTTAACCCAGGCCTATTATGTATCTCATGCTTTACCCTGACTGTGTATCTAGTCCTTGCCTCCTCTTCTTCTCTCTCACATCCCTTCTTCTGAAAAGCCATATAAAGGCAACACCTCAAATCCTCAACATTTGTGTGGAACCTCTGGGCAGACAGGACTGCCACAGGGACCTGGTAGCTAGTGGGGTATTGAGGATGCCTGGAGCCTGAGGTCTGCTTATACTTTCTATTTAAGTCAATTTACTAATTCATTTTGAAACTTTTACTTTATGTGTGTGAGAATTTTGCATGTGCTTATGCCTGTGAATCATATGGGCACGTGGTGCTGTCAACGCCAGAGGACTGAGATCCCCTGGAAATGGAGTACAGATGGTTGGGAACTGCCATGTGGGTGCTGGGAATACAACCCAGATTCTCTGGAAGAGCATCCAGAGCTCTTACCATCACACCATCTCTCTGGCATGTTATTTAATTATTTAGTTTTGAGATACAATTTCACTATATAAGCCAGGCTAGTCTGGAACTCAGGGAGATCTGCCTGCCTCTGCCTCATAAATTCTGGGATAAAAAGAATGCACCACCACACTTAATACTTACAAAAATTTAAAATTATGTTTATTTGTTATTTATCTATTCATTCGTTCAATCATTCATTCATGTACTTGGTGTATGTGGCTCTCTCTCTGTGTATGTGTGTGTGTGTGTGTGTGTGTGTGTGTGTGTGCGCGCACACATACACACACGTGCGTGCAGAGAACTATTTGGGAGAGTTGGGTCTCTCCTTCCATTGTGTGGGTTCCAGGGCTTGAACTCAGGTCTCTAGGCTTGCTTTGCAACCATCTTTATATGCTGAGCCATCTCATCTGTCATGGCCACACTTATTTGACTCTAAGAATCTTTTACCAGGGTAGACAGCAAACACAAAATGCTCAATAGCCCAGAATTGAAATACTGTACCCTCCTTACCAAGGAGGGAATGTCTGCCTAGATATAAATACATTTAATCATCGAGAATAATCTGGTTCTTCAAGCCTCCACCTTTCCCCTTCTCTCTAACCCATAATCTAATACATGGGAAGGAGGAGGCACACAGAGAATTATATATCCTAGGCTACAGGAGTGTTTGGAGTTCCTGTTTTCTGGGCTCTGAGCCTGGAGACGGAAGAAAGAGGGTAGATGGGTGAAGGAGATGCTTGCTTAGTGGCCAGCCCGAATAAAAGCCACCTAGAGAGAGAAAATGAAATTGACACAGTTCCAGGCACCAATCAGGAAGCTGGGCCGGGGGAGATGAAGTCAGTTCTAATGGAATAAAATAAGATGGAAGGTGGCGGCTACATTACACACACACACACACACACACACACACACACACACACACACACACACAGCTTTTATTTGCAAAATAATTGAGGACCAAGTACAGTGTTTGACCACACAGCTCCCATGAGATGTGGAACATGAGGCCTTTGGCTAGAACATGGGTTTGGCAGAGCAGGGCTCAGGGACCTGGCTTTCACTTTTCAAGCACTGCCAGAGAAGCCCCTGCTGCTATAAAGTGGCACCAGCCTACATCATGCTAGGATAGCTCTGGCTGCATGGAAGGAGCTGTGTTCTGGCCCAGGGCACAGGAGATGGGCAGTTTGGGTCTGGATCTGGAAAAGGGGGTATCAGGGACAATGACTTATACATGCTGGTGGATTCTTAGCCACTAGTTCATATCATTCTCTCTCTCTCTCTCTCTCTCTCTCTCTCTCTTTCTCTCTTTCTCCCCGTGTGTGTGTGTGTGTGTGTGTGTGTGTGTGTAAAAGTACATGTACATATTCTTCTATGCACGTTTAAGTAGAGGCCAAAGAGGCCAAAGCCCGATTTCTATTGCTGTTTTTTGAAACAGGGTCTCTTGATGAAGCTTGTGCTTGCTATTTCAGCTAGACCGGCTGGTTAGCAAGCCCTCAGGATTCTCCAATTCTACCCTCCTCCTCACTCTAGAACTTAGATTATATGCGTGTGTGGCCATGTTCAGCTTTGTATGTGAGTGTTGGAATTTGAACTCAGGCTGGGTGGTGGTAGAACATGCCTTTAATCCCAGCACTCAGGAGGCAGAGGCAGGCAAATCTCTGTGAGTTCGAGGCCAGCCTGGTCTACAGAGTGAGTTCCAGGACAGGCTCCAAAGCAATACAGAGAAACCCTGTCTTGAAAAAAACAAAAAACAACAACAAAAAAAAAAAAAGAAAGAAAAAGGAATTTGAATTCAGGTTCTCACACTTGTGCACAAGTGCTTGTGCCCAGTGAGCCATCTCAGGCACCCCTTCCTTATTTGTTTGTTTACAGTGGCAGTGTGTCACATAACTTAGGTTGGCCACGCACTCCCTCTGTAGCTGAGGATAGCCTTGAATGTCTATTTCTCCTGCCTCTACTGTTTGAGTGCTGACCACAGGCATGTACCTGGCTAGTTCATAATATTTATTGAATTGACAGGAAGGATTCTATGCTAGGAATAGTTTGTCATTAGCAATTTGAAGTGGGCCACTAACCAACTGCTGTATTTAGTACCTCTTTTTTTTTTTCTTTTTTGTAGGAAATATATCAACTTGGACAGCCATCCCCAGGGGCCTGCTGTTGAAATATTTCCTGAGTGCTGAAGGCATGTTAAATCCTATTTGCACCCAATCTAGTGATGTTAGGGAGAGCCAGGGAGTTTTCTCCAAGCCAACTCCTTCCCAGTTCTGGACTCTTCTGAGAGCAGGGCCTAGCACAGTGTTTTGGGATAATAACAAATGGTGGGACTCCAGTTCAGGAGCAGAGAAGGAAAGCTCAAAAGTGACATTATAGATGACAGGTGTTAAAAAGCCTGTCTAGTCAGGCGTGCTGCCAAACAGCTTTAGTCACAGCACTCAGGAGACCAAGGCAGGTGGATCTCTGAGTTTGGGGCCAGCCCAGTCTAGTAAGTTCCAGGTCAGCTTGGGCTACATATAAGATGATGAGACTCTTTCCCAAAATGCCTGTTGAGACATGGCAGTGGAAATAGCTCAGTAGAGTGTTCCATCATAGTCAGGAAGCCCTGGGTTTGATCCCCAGCATCACAGAAACTAGCAATAGTGGTGCATTCCTGTAACTCCAGTACTTGAGAGGTGGAGGCAGAAAGATCAAAAGTTCGAAGCCATCCTCAGTTACTTTTTGAACTCAAGGCCAGCCTGGGCTACATGACACCCATCATAAAACATGCCACCAAATTCCTGTGTAGGCATCAGAATGTGACACAGACATGCCTACTATGTTTGTATACCTGAGGAGGGGTTTGAAGCAGATGTGTAGCAGACTTCTGTGGGGATGGAAACCCAGGGCATGTATAGGAGACACAAATTGTTGCCATTTAGAATGCTAACCAAGCCCATGTGGGCCATACCTCCTAAGGTAAAAGGAAGCATTGAATAGACAGGCTCTGAGATGAGCATTGGGGATGAGCACAGGCGGATGCTGCAGAGGGTCCAGTTCTTATGCTTGTGTCACCAGACTGTCAACCTAAGAAACAGGCCTACAGGGGTCTTGAAAAATGTGAGCTGTCCATCTACCCTGGTGAGAATATAGGTAGTTGCTTGGGGTGTGTGGGCTTAAAAAAAACTTGTGTGTGTGTGTGTGTGTGTGTGTGTGTGTGTGTGTGTGTGTCTGTGGTGTTGGGGGAGGGTACCCAAGGAGACCAGAAGAGGGCTTCAGATCTCCTGGAGCTGGAGATACAGGCAGTTGTGAGCAGTATCCTCTCCATTCCAGGCTGCTGAGAATGGAAACAAAGAGCCTCAGCCGTTAGCCACTGAACCAGATTTCCAGCTTCTTACAGTCAGTCTGCATCTCAAGTTCACAGCGTTTCAAATGTGAGGACCTGAGTCCAGATATCCAGGGTCCATGTAAAAGAGCAGCAGAAAGGGAAGGGTGGAGACACGCAGATCCCTGGAAGCTTGAGGGCCAGTTAATCTGGCATACTTGGTGATGTTGGAGGCCGATCAGAGACCCTATCACAAACAAAAGGTGGGAAGTACCTAAGGAATGAATGGCAGTCCAGGTTGTCTTCTGACTTATGCAGTCTTGTGTGTTCACTCTTACCCACCAGTACACACACACACACACACACACACACACACACACACACTCACACACTCACACTCACACACACACACACACTCACACACACACACTCACACACATACTCACACACTCACACACACACTCTCTCTCTCTCTCTCTCTCTCTCTCTCTCTCTCACACACACACACACACACACACACACACACACACACACGACACTCATGACAGCCTTGGCCCCTTGTTGGTACTGCTACAGCTGTTCTAGGCCTGTGCCCTGGGCCAGCATACAGCTCCTGCTACGAGGCCAGAGCTGTCCTAAAGAAGCATGATGTAGGATGGTGCCGTCTAATAACAACAGGGACTTCTCTGCCAGTATTTAGAAAATGAACGCCAGGTCCCTGAGCCAAACCCATTCTCTAACCAAGGGCCTATGTTTTCCCCCACACCTTGCAGGGGCTGTGTGGCCAAGCACTGCACCAGGGGTTTCAATTATATTTGCAAATGAGCTATGAAGCTTAGTGTGTGTGTGTGTGTGTGTGTGTGTGTGTGTGTGTGTGTGTGTGCACGCACGTGCACTTGAGCATGTGTGTGTGTATGTGTAAGCCATAAGTCAACCTTGGATGTCTTTCCTCAGGTACTCTCCTTCTCCTCTTCCTGTACAGGACAGCATCTCTCTCTGGCCTGGAACTGGTTAAGTAGGCTCAGGTAGGGGCCATGGAGCTCCAGGGATCCACCTGTCTGCTTCCCCAGTTAGGATTACAAGTTAAGTTCTACCACACCCTGGTTTTTGTTTGTTTATTTTGCTTGTTTTTTGAGACAGGGTCTCATATAGCCAACCCCAGCTTGCTTCCATCTCCTTGTATAGCTGAAGTGACCTGAACTTCTGGTCCATCTGCCTCTACCTCCCTGGACTGGGATTACAGGTATGCACCACTATGCCCTGTTTATGTGTTGCTGGGGTGGAATCCAGGGCTTCCCATAGGCAAGCAAGCACCCCACCCTCTGAGCTCTGTTTACCCCTAGTCCATGATCAGCTCTTTGACATGGGTTGTGGCCATCAAACCCAGGTCCTCATGCACACACCACAGACCCTTTACCAGCACAGCCATCACCCCAGCATTAAGGCCTTTTTTTTTTTTAATGGTCCATCTTGTTTCTTTGTCAGTTCTAAATTGACACTTACCTTGGGCCATGAAAAAAAAACAAAAAAACAAACAAACAAACAAACAAAAAAACAACTGGCATGAGAGGAAATGCCCTGAGCTCCTAGATGACATTTCCTCTATCTTCGGTGTGCCCACATCCAGTGTCACCATGTTTCTTTTTCTTGCTTTTGCCATTGAGCCCAAGTTCCTGGATAGTGGCAAGAAGCCAGAAACCTATGTGGGGGTGGCCTGGTTGAGCAGCCCTCTTGCAGGGCGTTGCTTATAGCATTGATGGGCATTATTGTATTCAAAACTGACAGGCACAGTCACATCCCTGGCCAAGACTGAAGACTGAAGTCACCGACAGAAGAACCGCCGAGGCCAGTGCTAAATGAGCCTTCAAAGCAACAGGATCTCAGTCCTCCCCCTTTAGAGGGATGGGTGCCCTCCCACCTGCTACAATACAAGGTGATCTGGAAGAACTCAATTTACACCCTTAGCTCCCGTGGGCTGGGGGATCAGCAGAGGGCAGGATAATCCCAGCTTCTCCAGCAGATGGTTTCTGACTACGCTTGACCCAGTTCCCTCCCTGCCGTTGACTAGCAGCAGGGCTTGAAGCATAGACCCTCCTCCCACCCCTGAGCACAGGGTGGCTTTTGCCTCTTTGGTGTCAGGTCAACTAGCAGATTGCTTCAAGTTCCTGAAGGCAAAGAGCTATTCTACTCTCCTTCCTTTTCCCCAGCCCTGTCCAGCCTGGATGAAGCTGGCAAGAAGGGTAGGCCAGGACTGTCCTCCAGAGCGGGTGCTGGGGGGAGGGGAGGGGGCAGTAAACCTTTCATTGGCTTAATGACCTCTCTCCTTCATTCATCAGTCGTTCCTTCATAAGCCCTCCCTGATCATCTGTCAGGTCTGGCACTAGACAGGACCCATGAGGCCTAGCCTCTGTGCTGGAGCTAAGTCAGGCAATGAGGCAGCCAGCCAGGCACTGGGCACCTAATCAACTAAATCACTTCCTCGGGGCACAGAGGGCCAGGGAGGGCTTCACCCGGGAGGAAAGACAGCTAAATCTTAAAGACTGAGAACAAATTTGCCAAATGTTGGGTGGTTCTTGTTACAGAAAGAGTCAGAGTGCCAGAGTGTGTGTGGTGCCTGGTGAGAAGATACGCACAAAAACTGAGGACCATCTTCAAGGATGTCAGAAATATCTCCTTCCTGCCCAAGGGCTCATTGGGACCCTGACAGGGCAGGAGGAGGACACAGGATGGAAACAGCAAAGAATGGGTCCGATGAGGACAGAAAGGCTGTTACCTTCAGGATTCTGCTGGACCCCTGCTTCAGACTCTAGAGTTGGCAAAGTCAGACACGCCCTAGTTTTGCCCCGCAGACGTCTGGTCGGTTCCTCATACTAGGAGAGAGGGGGCGCTCTGCTCCTAGACTTTCGTGCTTCCGCGGAACTGCAGTTCTGGCTAAGGTCCACAGCGTAGGGCTGGCTTGGGAAGTTCGCTATGGGTGTTGGTGGAACAACTCCCCTCCCCATGTCCGAGGTCTCTTTAGGCAGGGTCGTCCCGATTCCGAGGGAAACAATGCTTAAACTTCTACCTCGCAGCCTTGCCTGTCGCTAGGTGAGCCTATTGTGGGTAAGGGTCCTGGAGAGCAAGGGGTCTCATGTAGCCCCAGCTTGCGGGGGAGGGGCAAGCTGTGCGTTCCGGTCTCTGGGAACTGTGCCCTGTGGGCATTGTTGTGTCTGACCCAGGTAGGGGCGGAAGGAGGGACAGAAAGAACGGTTACACTTGGGGTTCTCCAGTCAGGGTTGGAATTCAGACTCATCCACCTCTGGCACCCAGGAAAAGGCACCCCAGAACCATCTTTTTATACGCTTCTGCGAGGTTGGCTTAGTTTGGACCTCCCAAAGAACTAGTGTAATGCAGGTATCACTGTGCCCCTTTACAGACAAGAAAGAGGCTGGACACGACACGGTGGACTAGATTCAAAGCCCGTAGTGCCTAACCCCCTCACTAGAATCTGGGTTTGTCTGAGGCCAAGTGTGCCAAGACGGAGAGAGTGGAGACCACCAGTCTGGCAAGCCCTGGGACTCCAGAAGCCTTGGGTCCTCAAAGATGAGACCCGCACAATGCAGGCAGACCCTCTGGCCGACTATGGCAGCGCTGGCCCAGCCTCCGCCGCCTCTCTGCTCTTCTATCCCAGGGGGGTAATCCATAGCCCATTGGAACGGCGGCCTGGGACGCTAGAAGAGGGCGCTGCAGCCTGGGAGTGACATCCACCCGCACTGCTTCTCTGCTGCATTTGAGCTTGCCCCCACCCCACCCCCAGGCTGGACAGCGAAGGATCCCTTCTTGGAGGGTCTGGGGCGCTTGCAGCGAGTAAGGGTCGCCTGTCCAGGTTGTGAAGGACGACAGCTTGGGACAGGGGCAAGGCCTTCATGGCCCTGAATAGGGGGCATCTAGAAGCACCCGGATCCTACTTTTGGAGCATGTCGGTGCCATTTAGCCATCGTCCCATGGGGCGAGGGTCTGGGGCACTCACGTGGTGGGAAAGTTTCGAGGTAGCAAAAGTGGTCTGGCATCGCAGGGCGTGTGTGTGTGTGTGTGGGGGGTAGAACCTTTTCGCCCCTCCTCGCCAAGACAGAAAGAGAAAGAGCGGAGGGAAGAGGGGGTGAGGGGAGGACCAAGCAGCACCGACCTGCAGAATCCGCCTCCCCCTCCGCCCCCGGGAAGCCCGAGCAGGGAGGCGCGGACCGTCTCCTCCCGCACGCCCCGGACGACACTCCCCCCCCCTTTTTTTTTCCTGCCAACGTCTATCTCAACGCGCGCGCACATACGGAGATTGTGCGGCTTTTTTACCCCTCGGGGAAAAAAGAACAGGGAGTGGAAAGGAAGAGAAGGCAAAGCGAAGAACTCCTCCTCGGGCGCGCTCTGCACTCTGAGCCACGGCTGGTCGCGGGGACGCTGCTGCCACCGCCGCCTAGCTCTCTCCCCGGCCTTGCGGCGTGTGCCAGTGGGAGCGCGAACCAGGGCACTCGATCCCGGGGACACAGAGAGACTTTTGGTCGCCACTGCCGCGGCAGGCAGAAGAGACAGCAGCGAGAAGGGCCCTGCCACCGCCTTTCCTTCCTCCGCCGCCCCGGCCGGCCCGTGCAGGCAGCCAGGCGCAGGGAAGCCAGGAGGAGCAGAGGCCCGGGAGAAGCGCGCCGCGGCCCGCCCGCCCGTGGATGCAGCGCCCGGGGGAGCCTGGAGACAACTTTGCCGGGTGACGCGCCGGGAGGACTGCAGGGCCCGCGGCCCAGGAGGGCTCGGCGCCGCCTGTAAGAGGGGCCCGCGCGGCGGCGCTCCCCCGCACCGCGCTCGCTCCTCCCGCCGGCCCGGAGCAGGGGGGAACGACCTGCCCATCATCGCCGCCGCCTCGGGCGGGAGGCCCTGTCCTCGCTCCGAGCAGCGACAGGGCGAGGTGCTCAGGTGCGGTCGCGGGGCCCCAGCCGCAGCGCCCTCTGCAGCGCCGCGCCCCGGGGGCTCTGGCACCTTCGCTTCGGTCTCCAGAGCGAGTTGCGTCCACTGCTTCTCCTCTCCACCTTTCCAGCCCAGGCGAGCCAAGCCACCGCGCCAGAGCCACTGCCGCCGCTCACCGCTTTCGCTTCACCCGATTGGGGGGCTGCGGTGGCCCTCGACGCGGAGAGGATGGGCAGGCTGCAGATGCCTAGGCGCCCCGAGACGCCCGAGCGCCAGTGACCCGGCGGTCCCCCCCCCAAAAAAAGCCCGCGCGCCCCTCTGGTCCCGCGGCGCCCCTTCTCGGCCGCGCGGAACCCCCGCGGCCCGGCCGGCCCCCTCCCCTGCGAGCCGGCGGCGGGCCCCGGCAGCGGGGGCGGGCGGAGGGGCGGGGCGGGGCGGGCGCCCGGAGCCCGGAGCCCGGCCCTGAGCTCGCTTCGCCTCGCCTCGCGGCGGGCGCCCTCGTCGCCAGCGGCGCACCATGGACGGGCTGCCCGGTCGGGCGTTGGGGCCGCCTGCCTTCTGCTCCTGGCGGCCAGCTGGTTGGGACCCGAGGCCTGGGGCTCCCCCACACCCCCGCCGTCGCCCGCTGCACCGCCCCCCCCCGCCACCCGGAGCTCCGGGTGGCTCGCAGGACACCTGTACGTCGTGCGGCGGCGGCGGCGGCGGCTTCCGGCGACCGGAGGAGCTGGGCCGGGTGGACGGTGACTTCCTGGAGGCGGTGAAGAGACACATCTTGAGCCGCCTGCAGTTGCGGGGCCGGCCCAACATCACGCACGCTGTGCCTAAGGCCGCCATGGTCACGGCCTTGCGCAAGCTGCACGCGGGTAAGGTGCGCGAGGACGGCCGCGTGGAGATCCCGCACCTCGACGGCCACGCCAGCCCGGGCGCCGACGGCCAGGAGCGCGTCTCTGAGATCATCAGCTTTGCAGAGACAGGTGGGTTTGGCCCTGGGGAAGCCAGCGGCGGCCGCTATCCTTCCCATCTTCCCTCTCCTAGGAAGCTTCGGCTGCCTTCGCCGCCTCTGCAGCCAGCACGCGCGCGCCCCGAGGGCATTTAGGCTCCGGGCTGGGCCATTCTGCGGTGGCCTTGCGCTTGTCTCAGGGTGGCGGAACTCTCTATCCTACCCTCCGCACCCAAACCACAGACCCTTTGCTGCTGCTTTTCCCCTGAAGCAACTGGAAAGCACCCTGCCCTTCATCCCTGCTTACGGGAATTGGGCCCCAGCGCCTCTGGGCGCGCGTCCCCCTCCCGGCAGATGCGCGCAGTCCTGGCTCTGCGGGCACTTGCTTGGTGATTGCTTAATGTTTTTGTTTCCCACGATCCGAGTGTAGGCTTAGCAGTGTAGATGGAGATGTGTGTGCTTGTTGATATACGTGGGCCGGAGAGGAGAGGAAGAGAGAGGGAGGAAGGGGGGAGGAAGAGCGAGCGAGAGACGGAGGACGAGAGAGAGAGAGAGAGAGAGAGAGAGAGAGAGAGAGAGAGAGAGAGAGAGAGAGAGAGAGAGAGAGAGAGACTGGGAGACTGTATGAGAGGCCCCTGGGGCCGCTTCCATAACCCGGTGGCATGGGCTTGCCAGGATTGCTGAAGCATCGGTGGGGAGAGCTAGGCAACCTCCCTTCCGATTGTGTGGGCACCAGAGTCGGGCGGAAGGCAGCTTCTCAACAGGTCCATCATTTACGCAAAGACGCGGCTTAGGAACAGCCCCATGCCTTTAGGCTTGCCTGGCAGCCGTGGCAGCCCTCTCAAGTCCGGGAGAGAGCGGCAGAGTTTGTAGTTAACAAAGAGTGGGATTCCTTTCTGCAGTGTCTTTCTTGGCCCCGTGTTGCAAATCTCTGTCCACTATCTAAATATAAAAATCAGAGAAAGAGAGGGGGAGAGAAAAAAAATCTTCAGGAAATTTAAAAAGAAGGGAAATTTCCTGGGCAGAAACGGTGTAAGTGCCTTAGACATCGCTGTCCTTTTCAGGACTTGAATGAGCCAGGCTGGCTTTTGTGCCGAAAGCTCAACCCCATTTGTGCTGAGGAGACTCCAGAGAAGGTCTCAGAGGGGGAAGCCCGGTGGAGTCAGGGTGGGGGGACAAACAGGGAGCCTGGGAAGAGGAGGGGGGATCAGCTATGCCCCTGGCTGCAAATGCCCCCCTACTCTCCCAGGCATCAGGCAGACTGCCTGTGCCGCTGCCGCTGCCGGGGGATAAAAAGGGATGAAAAGTTTTGCATGGCCGAGTGTGGAGAAAGGCGGAGACAATCAAGGCTGGTTTGTGCTTAGAAAGAAATACATTGCCGTTTTAGCTGTCCGCCAGAGTCAGGGAAAGCTCGACATGCAATTAGAGGGCCTGGATTAAAAGGTGCTTTGGGGCCCAGAGTAGAAATGTGATTCGGGAAGGTCGAGAGGCCTTTTGGTCCCGGTGGCACAAAATGACAGCAGGGGCTGTTATATTTCTGGTCCGATTCACGGAGCCAGCTCTTTGACTTATAAATAACAGATTCAGGTCACAGGCAGCTCGGCCAAGACCAGCTTTTAAGGCTGCAGTTTCCCCTATTTCAAAGTCAGACGTCAGTGTTATTAGAGGAACCAGTGAGAACTGAGGAAGGGGCTGGGGGGGGGGGCTTAGTGGGTGGTTTGATAGAACCAGCCACGTCTGCAGAGACTGTTAGAGGGAAGGGCTGACGAAATGGACTGCGAGAGGGACATCGTCTCTTGTCTGGCATAACCATTCTTCTGGCTGAACTGTATTATTGAGATGACTGGCGCGCACAAGCACACCCCTCCCAGATCTCAGACTGCCGTGTTCTTCCAGCCAGGGTCTGGTCAAAGGACTGGACCTAGAGTTTTCAAGGTTGTCTCTCCTGTCCCTTGGAACTCCTTGGAAACAAGGGCTGCACTTTGCGGCTTACAGGACACACACACTGTCAGAAACCCGAGCAGAGCGTGCTTGTTTGCAGTGGAGGTCCCACTGGGGGCTGGATCAGATCAGGCTTAGGTAAACACTGCAAAGAGGCTGCTCAGCTTGATTTTGCAATGCCCTAAGTTAATGAGAAAGAAGACAGGGTGGGGGAGCCCCATTTATAACAACCTACCCCCAAATCCTCCTTGCAATCTTGGTTTGTTTTCAGAGACCCATAACAACTTGTTAAGATCTTGGGTTCCTGACAAGTTGTGCTGTTGGGCTTTGAGGCCCGACAGTCCTATCTCCAGGGAGCCCTGGCCTGGGAGAGGTGAGGCAGGATTTTTATAGGTCTGGATCCTTTGGCTCCACCCGGGTCCTGTTTTCTCAATGGGAAGTGATTCTTCTGCCTGTGGCAGGTTATGGCAGAGGCCCGGGGCCCCAGGAAGGGTATTTCTGGTCAGTAACACTTTCCAGCTGTGGTGAGTGTTCATTCCAACATCACAGAGCAGAGTCCATTCCCCGTTGCCTTGTGTTCTCATGGAATTAACTTGGCCTGTTCTTCCCCATCTCCACAGATGGCCTTGCCTCCTCCCGGGTCCGCCTGTATTTCTTCGTCTCTAATGAAGGCAACCAGAACCTATTTGTGGTGCAGGCCAGCCTATGGCTATACCTGAAACTCCTCCCCTACGTCCTGGAGAAGGGCAGCCGGAGGAAGGTACGGGTCAAGGTGTATTACCAGGAGCAGGGGCATGGTGACAGGTGGAATGTGGTGGAGAAGAAGGTGGACCTAAAGCGTAGTGGCTGGCATACCTTTCCCATCACAGAGGCCATCCAGGCCTTATTTGAACGGGGTGAGAGACGCCTTAACCTGGATGTGCAGTGTGACAGCTGCCAGGAGCTGGCCGTGGTGCCTGTGTTTGTGGACCCTGGTGAGGAGTCTCATAGGCCTTTTGTAGTGGTGCAGGCCCGCCTAGGTGACAGCAGACATCGAATCCGCAAACGGGGCCTAGAGTGTGATGGGCGGACCAGCCTCTGTTGCAGGCAACAGTTCTTCATCGACTTTCGGCTCATCGGCTGGAACGACTGGATCATTGCACCCACTGGCTACTACGGGAACTACTGTGAGGGCAGCTGCCCTGCCTATCTGGCTGGGGTCCCTGGCTCAGCCTCCTCGTTCCACACTGCTGTGGTGAACCAGTACCGCATGCGTGGCCTGAACCCAGGGCCCGT
Source organism: Cricetulus griseus (assembly GCF_003668045.3). Lineage (NCBI taxonomy): Eukaryota > Metazoa > Chordata > Mammalia > Rodentia > Cricetidae > Cricetulus > Cricetulus griseus. The sequence continues at coordinate 69,092,986 of NC_048598.1, forward strand.
GAACTCTTGCTGCATCCCCACCAAGCTGAGCTCTATGTCCATGCTGTACTTTGATGATGAGTATAACATCGTCAAGCGGGATGTGCCCAACATGATCGTGGAGGAGTGTGGCTGCGCCTGATGGTGGCAATGGGTGCGGAGCACAGGCCCGTGGGGCTGTGAGGGAGCAGGAGATGCAGGAGAGCTGAGTGTGGTTGTTCCATTGGGCTGTGGAGAGTGCCAGGGTGCGGCTTGAAATAATCTCCCGCTTCATAGAAAACCAGTCAGAACCAGAGGGAGAACCCTCCTGTGCCACAAGAGACTCCTAACCGCACACATAGACACGCATAGCCAGACTCATCCTGCCACCCACACAGCAGCCTCCAGGATACCAGCAAACGGATGCGGTGACAAATGGCAGCTTAGCTACCAATGCCTGTCAGTCGTAGAGAATGGGGTGAGGAGCTACCATTCCCACCAGCTGGCCGGGCACTCTGAATCGCGCCTTCTGAGCACACATAAAAGCACAAAGACAGAGGACACAGAGAGAGTGAGCCAGAGAGCCACCAAGAGGAAAAGCAGGCTGGGAGCACAGGCGGGTGGAGGGCCATGTGCCCCTGGCTTGTCCCAGGCTCTTCACCGCAGCCCCTGGCTCAGTCCTGCCTGTTCACTCCCCGCCTGGCATCCTTCATGCTTTGAGGCCAACAGAGCTGTGCCACCCTGTTCTTGGAGTGGACAAATAGCCCAGGAGGAACCCGCCTGTCATAGAGACCATGGGGCAGGGACAGTGACCCTTTGACTGTCTGTCACTTAGATCCCTGGTGTGACTTATGTGTGTGTGTTTGTTTTCACGGGTGGGGGGGGGGGAGAAGAAGGGTCTTAATTTTATGCTTTAAACTCGTCTCCAACAACTGACAGGTCATTTGTGCTAGTTGCAGAATTCAAAAGCTATGACCTTTGAAGTGGATTCTAAATGAGAAGGGAAAAAATGTTGCAATCGGTGCCCTTTGCTGGGGACATCCTCCTAGTGCTGTCTGTGGTGGGAGGGACAGGGATGACCACGAGGCAAGGGGAAGAACCCAGAGGAGGCAGTGGTAGAGTGGAGTGGTATGGGGAGTTGCTTAACTGGTCTTAGAGAGACCGGAAATTTTCAGTGGCTTTGCAGAAGTTGTCCCTGTGGGTGGGCCCTGACTCCAACAGTTGTCCCTGGACATGGCTCCTGCCCTCTTCACTGGCTCACCTGCCTGCCCCTCAAAGCACTTGCGGTCCTGCATGAACGCACATGACAAGAGCACTTGCAGGTCTACGTGTGTCCAGAAGTGGCCCTGGGGCAAGAGCTGCCGTGACTGTCCCTGTGGATGTCCAAGTGCCACGTGAACTATGCAATGTAAAGGGTTGACCCACACTAGGCGAAACTGGACTCGTCCGTCTCTTTTATATTTTTATACTTGAAATGAAATCCTTTGCTTCTTTTCTAAGCGAATGATTGCTTTCAATGTTTGCACTGATTTAGTTGCATGGTTAGTCAGAAACTGCCATTTGAAAAAAAGTTATTTTTATAGCAGCAGAAAAATGAATACAGTTAAATGTATTATACATAATTTTGGAACCAAAGAGGCCAGCGGATCAGTTTTAATTTTTATTAGATGGTAAGGCCATCTTCTATGAGGTAGATGTTCTAAACAACCCCTTGAGTGGCCTGCCAGCATTTCAGGGTATAAATGAATTTTTTTTTTATTCAGTTGATGTGTCTCTTCTGTTCTTACACACCCAGAAGGTAAAGAAAATGATGGTAGAATGCAGGTGTGTCTCTGTAAGTCCTCATCTTTAGTTTATTTAATAAAGCCCTCCTTAGGTTCTGTTTCATAATAATAACTTAAAACCAAACAACTTCCCCCCACAGACTGGCTGTCTAAGTATTTTACATTCATGTACAGTTTAAGAAAATAAAAGATGGAGTGCCATGGGCTTTCTGTCTTGTGTGATGTCTGGGGTATTGGGCAGCTGGGAGGAAGGGGTTGGTCCAGGTGTCCAGTTCTGATGCCAGCAGTCCCTATGGCATGCTCTCTACACTCTCAGAGCCCTTGCCTGACACATATGTCATACAGGAGCTAGAAGAGATGGCAGAACACCAACTGAAAGGCAATTAGCAAATTAACGAGTTACACATTTGTTTACCATTCAAGTCCCCAACTAGTTATATTCTGTCAAAGCTGGATCTCGTTGCTTTTAAGAAGTACTGTGGTACTTGCTGCCAACCTTGATGACCTGAGTTTCAGCCCAGGGTTCCACATAGTGGAAAGAGAGATCTGGCTCCTATGAATTGTCCCCTGGTCTCCACACACAGCGTGTACAACACACACACACACACACACACACACACACACACACACACACACACACACGGGGTGGGGAAATAAATGAAAAATTAGAAAGTGTCAGTTAAGGCTCCAGGCCACGAAGGGAGTGTGCAACCTGGAAGGTGAGTTCCTTCTCCAACATTCCTGGCCTCTGTGCTTACCTCCAGGTTCTGATGTAGGTGATTGTGAGGGCAAAGGGTTCAGATCCTGTCATTAGAGGGTAAGCAGAGGGGCCTGTGAGTACACTAAATAGCCTTTCCCAGGGCAGTGGAACTATTGCGTAGCCTTAGTAGTTACAACAGCTCAGTTACCACCAGGTATGACATAGATACCTGTTCAGTCCTGACATCTCACAGACCCTGCATCACACATCTTTGCTTCCCAAAGAGTGGGAGGTGAGCCAAGAGCCCAGATCCACCCTACCCAAGTTCACCCCACCAAGACAGGCCCTGGTCACAGGCGACCCACTTGCTAGTTTGTGAGGACTGGAGACTTACAAATTGCCTTTATCTGAGCCCTGCAGGCCCTATGGGCCTTTTTACTTATTTATTTTTTTATGTTGTTTGCAAGCTCATTGATTCGACTAGATGAACTGGCCAATAAATCCCGGAGAATCCTCCTGTCTGCAGTTCCCCAGTACTGGGTTGTAGGTACACACCTGACTTTTACATGGATTCTGGGGACCTGAACTCAGGTTCTCATGCTTGTGTGATAATCATAGTACCAACTGAGTCATCTTCCTAGCTTTGCTCTGAGATGGTTTTTGCAGGTAGAAGAATAAAAGTGTTCAAAGGGAGAAGGTCTTGTGATGGACCTGGGGCTGGAGTGCCAACAGACACTGAGGAGCTCTGCTCCCCGGCCCTGGTACGTGTCCCTATGGGCCCAAGCCACACACTTAACCATGGCTGGGAGGTAGAGTGAGGCCAGCTGTCTGGGCTGGTGTGGCTTTCATTTTTTTTTTTTTTTCTCTGATGTACCTCAGGTCTGCCCCAAACTTAACAATGTAGCCCTGGGATCCAGCATGACATGGAATCCCCAATTCTTCTGCCTCCACCTCCCCAGTGCTAGGATTACAGACATATGTCACGGTGCATGGCTTATGGGGTTCTGGGAATCGAACCAGGCTTTGTGCATGTCAGGTGAGCCCTCGAGCAAGAGCTACAGCTTTTGCCCCATGACTTTCATTTCTCAGTCTCCATCTTTCTTTCTTCTACACCCTGATTCTCTTCTAGGAGGTCCTGGCCCAAGCGATCCAGGTTTCCTGCAGATGGCCTTAAGTGTCACACCTCCAGCCCCAAAGGCATTGCCCTTGAACCAGTGCTCCTGGCCTGTAAGAGGTCCTCCCCTTCCCTTCAGTCAGTCTCCTGGCTTCTAGACCCTTACCTCTCATGTTCCTCCCAGCCCTATCTGGGACCAGTGGGATGGACAGAGGCAGGAGGCTACTAGCCCCACCCTGCCAAGTGTTTCCTTCTATCCTCTGCAATTTCCAATATCCACCATGTGGAGTTCATTCTCAGCTGACCTTCAAATACACCCTGGATCTTCAGTGACTCTAGAAAGCTCAAGGCCATGAGTTGGAGGCCTGTGGGGGAAGGGGAAGACAGGCCCAACCCTACCTCCCCTCTCCCACACATACCAGGCAGGCAGGAGAAGAGCAATGCTAAAGGCCCCCAGGTTGTCCTTGGTTTGTGTTTTCTTCAAGGTTCTCTGGGTTGTCTCAGAATGGGACAGCAAGGGGTCCTGCAGCTCAGCTCATAACATTAACACTGCCCCTGTGACAGTGTGACACCATCACAAGAGTTCCTACCACAACTCCAGCTGAAGTCCTAGAGGAGGGACTTGGGCAGCTTTGGTCTGTGGCAAGGCTCACAGAGCTCAGGATAGCCCAGGCCACACATACCAGGCTATGTACTGGTTCCTGGCAGGGACACTGCTGGAGGTGTCTGTGGACATGTGTGGGCCTTGGAGAATCCTGACAATCTCAGGATACTTGAGGACCGGGAACTGGATGGGAGGAGGGAGGGGGAAGGAGAGAGTGAGAAGAGAAAGGGAAGCCTAGGAGATCACAGACCACTAATCAAGGATGCCAAAGACAGAATGCCTTTGTTTTTTTTTTTTTTTTTTTTTTTTTTTTTTTTTTTTTTTTTTTCTGAGAGGGTTTCATTCAGCCCATCATGATCTCAAACTTGCTGCATAGCTGAGGATGGCCTTGAACTTACTCTCCTGTGTCTACTATCTAACTGCTTGGATTACTGGCATGTGCCATCAGGCTTGGGAATCAAACTTAGGATGTCATTCGTGCTAAGCCCAGCACTCACCACTGACTGAGCCACACCCCAGCCCTGCCATTTCCATTGTCTTTCTCATATGGGTGATACACGTCTGCCCTTGCACTTTGAGCCACTGTTGGCAGTTGGGACCTCTAGTCACTCACCCTGCAGCAGCTAGGCAGGTGGGCTGGGTGGACACAGGCACCACCTGTGCCCTATGTAGGCGTCCTTAATTCTTTAATGTGACATCTTAGCCCCTACTGATTTCCCTGGCCAATTAGTGCCGACATTACCTTTGGGTTTCTTTTTTTCTTTTTTTCGTTTTTTTCTTTTTTTTTTGGTTTTTCGAGACAGGGTTTCTCTGTAATGTTTTGGAGGCTGTCCTGGAACTTGCTCTGTAGACCAGGCTGGCCTCGAACTCACAGAGCTAAGCCTGCCTCTACCTCCCGAGTGCTGGGATTAAAGGCATGCACCACCAACGCCTGGCTCAAGACATTACCTTGATGTCTCTCTAAACCCAAAGACAGAACACTTTTAAAATGGAGCTTTTATCTGGTTATTTATTCACTTAACAAACATTTACTGAGTGCCAGCTTTATGTGACATCCATATAGTATCTGTTTAGCTTGCACAGCCTGTGTGTGGAAGGCAGTGGGTTGTCATTCATCCCATTATATAGATGGCAAAGCTGAGGCTAGAGCAAGTAAGTCCCTCACTCAAGGTTGCTTAGCTCAAATAGAAGGAACTTGCTGTCATTCCCAGAGTCTCTTACAGACACTGGGCTGCCCAAGAGGGCTAAGGGAACGGGCAGTTGTTCTGGGGTCTACCAGGGAGACGCTGGGGTGCAATGTCTTTGGTGTTCATATGAAGTAGCCCACTATGGCCTGGACCCCAGCCTAGGCAGTAGCTTACACTGCACACTGAGCTGTTTCTGTCCACAGCAGTGGGCACAGCCATATATGGACTAGCCCTGTTCCTTCCGGGCTAGCTGGACCAGGGTGGGATGAGGGAGGGTAGACAAGCTACTGACAGGGTGAATCTGAGCAGAGTGGGACATTGCCGGCCTAGCCTCGGGCCCTGTGGTGATGGAAGAGGCAGCAAGGACCACCCTGGCAGTAGCCACTGAGGGCTTTGGCTAGGCACCCGGCAGATTGGCCAGTTGACTCCAAAATGCTCCACCTTTTCGAGTCCTCATTAATAAAACAAGGTGCTAAGAGTGCCTACTTCAGGTGCTGCCAGGGCAGGGTTCTGTGCAGGCTGGCACCATGGTGCTGTTGATTGTTTAGCTCAAGTATCATGTGGAATTCCAAGGACAGCTTTCAGTTGGTTCTCTCTTTTCACCATGTGATTCCTGGGGATCGAACTGGGTTGGTAGCAAGCACCTTCACCATCACCCACTGAGCCATTTCTCTGCCCCCCAGGTTTCTGTTTTGTTATAAGATAGGGTTTCATGTAGCCTAGACTGGCCTCAAACTCGATGGGTAGTGGAGGATGACCTTGAATTCCTTGTCCTGACTTGCCTCCACCTCCCGAATACTGGAATTACTGAGGCATGAAGTTTATGTGGTTCTGGGAATGGAACCCATGCATGATAGGCAAAGCATCTCCCAGCATCCCCAGTCCTTGTCTCCAAGTTTGATGCTGTGTGTCAGGAAGGGTGCCCCACCCTACCTGGAGGCAGTGCCTCCACAGCACACACCTCCTGGCATCTGTCCAGCAGTGGATGGCTATCAGCAGGGAGCCTGGATCGTATCAAAGGAACATTTGTTAGGTACTTTCTTCCCAACCTCATATCCTCCTCTAAATTGGATAACCTGACTGCACATCTTTCTTTACAACCTGGTGAGTGGGAGGTGGAGCCCATTTAACAGATGGGAAGGCTGAGGTTTAGAAAGTTGGCTATTCAAGAGGAGCCAGGGGCTCTTCCTCAGGCTGACCCCCTTCCATATTCCCTAGTGGCCAGGGGGTCCTTGAGTCTTAGGAGCCTGGAGTTCTAGAGGCTGCTGTGTTCATCCTGGAGGGGTTCCTCAGAAGGCCCCAGTGGCCCTTCATTCCACCTACCCCACTGGTTCGTCTGAGAGGCTGTGTAGCCCCAGCCTGCCCATCTGCAGCCCGAACTCCTGAGAAGGGCCCAAGTGTGAACAGAACAGGGACTGTTTGGCCATGGCAGCCCTGGAGTGGGTGAGGATCAGTCGAGGCTGAGGACTGTTGGTGGGGCCTTAGAGAGTGCACTCACCGAGGACATTTACAACTGGGGTTCTTTTCTTTTCTTTTCTCTTCTTTTTGAGATGGACAAGGATGACTCTGAACTTCTGATCCTCCTGCCTCCACCTCCCAAATGCTGGGATTCCAGGCATGTAATTACACCTGGTATACCTATTTTATCCTATGCTATGCTATAGATGGAACACAGGACTGTGTGCATGCCAGGCAAGCACACTAGGGACTGAGCGACATCCCCACCCCCAAACTGGGATTTCAAAGAAAGCTTCCAGACTCCTTGGGCAAAGTTCCCACAGGGTAGTGAGGCCAAAAAACAGAGGGGCCAGAGAGGGGTGGCAGGAACCTTCCCCACCCTCTGTTCCCTGGGTAGGGATGCAGTGTAGCCTTAGGTCCATGCAGAGGATATAGAATCAGGGAGCCCTGGGTCAGCTCACCTCCCAGCAGGACGGCTCCTTCTCTATCCTTTAGCCACTCACTCATCCCCCCACCACCATTTCATGCCTTGCCAGCTTCTGCCAATGACAGTGAGGGTGAAGGTGGGTCTCTAGGTCCAATCTAGCTCTTCTGTGGACTCTGTTTACTGTAGGATCTGTGGGTAGAGTAAAAAATGGCCTTGGGAATCCAGTATCCCACAGGAACCTTCTGGCCACCATGGGTAGCTAGCTGTGTGTGACACCAGGGGACATCTCTATGACTCATGGGCCCTGGCCCTGTGGAAACAATCTAGGGTCTCTCTGAGCCCCTGTGAACCATTGTCCTCAGCCACTGTACTGGAACCTTCAGTGTCACTCCTCTTTCCTCAGAAGTCAGGGAGTCCTTGCTGCTACTCTATGGGGCTGTCCACCTTTTCAACTGGGGGCAGGGCTTTCTGGCCTGTCCTTCCAGGCAGGCAACCCTCTGAGTACAGACAAGCCCATTCAGGCCTTACTTTGCTTGTTGCCGGCCTGAGGTCAGAAAAGGCTGTTCTTTGGGTTGGGGTGGAGCGTCACTCTGAAATGTCACTCACTAACCCAAGAACCAATGAGATGAGCCCTGCCCTACAGGAAGCCTATGTCCCACCATCACAGGCCTGACGATCACAGTGGACTAGGAGACTCTGAGACTGGTTGGTCCTCTAGACATTCAAGAGGATTCCTAGCCCTGGCAGGAAGTCAGAGGGCTCTCGTGTTGCACTCCTGACCCCCTAGAGTCAGCAGGACCTGCCTGAGCTTCAGGTCCATTGGCATCTCACGGCCTTCCCCACTTGCGTGGCCTAGATGATTAAGGTTCACCCTAGAGAGCTTGGACAGAATCCAAATTCTTAGAGAACATGAAGCCTTCTCCTGGGCTCCTCTGCTTTCTCGCTATCCTGAGAGGACAAATCCTTGATTTTCGGGGCTCTGGGAGTCCCTATGGCTCACGGTTGCCCCCTCCTGCAGCTGGGGCATAACAGGTACTCAAGACCCAATACTGGGGTCTGGAGATTAGTTTAACTGATAAAGTGCTTACCTAGCCTTGCATGCACAGAGCTCAAGTTTGATCCCCTGCAAAACATAAGCCAGGTGTGTGGCACATATCTGAAATCCCACCATTCAGGGGTAATGGCAGGAAGGTCCTTCATTACATAGCCAGTTTGGAGGCCAGTCTAGGCTACACAAGACTATCTCAAAACACATCAAACCAAACCAAAGCACTTCTTTATGAGACAGGGTCTCAAATCTCTAGCCTAGGTTGGTTGACCTGGAACTCACTGTGTATCTCAGATGGGTCTCAAGCTCACCATACTCCTGCTTCAGCTTCCTGAGTGCTGGGATTCCAGGCCTGCACCACCTCGAGCGTGCGTGCATGCGTGAGTGCGTGTGTGTGTGTGTGTGTGTGTGTGTGTGTGTGTGTGTGTGTGTATGTGTTGGAGTGACTAAGGCTAAGGGAGCCAGTCAGATCCAGCTCAGACAGCCAGCAATGCTCCTGGCCACACCTTTGTTATTTTTCTTGCCTTTAAGAGCCCCTGTGCCCCACAGGTGATTCATATAACAGATTCTCAAAGCCTGCAGTTTGCCTCAGTGCCTAGCTTCACACATGAGCTTCTGCCGCCGCAGGCAAGTGCCAGGCCTATCCACAGGGGTGTCACCTGGGGCCAGGGCACCAATAAATAAAGATCACATGAGACTCTTGGCTCCTCTCTGGCACCCAGGAGAAGGTACCTCTTCCTGCTCTTGTATTCCACCCTGGGGAGAGTGTGGTTTGTCACCCGAGGGTGTGTTGTAAAAGCTCCGCTTTAATTAATCAATCACCAAGCGATGAATTGGTTAATGTGGGGCCCACTCCCCCGTGGATGACTGGCACGGTAATGAATGCCAATTATTTCAGCATTAATAATTAATCTCCAACCGTGCCTGGGAAGGAGTAGAAGGCACACAGGACTCAAATCAGCTCTGAGAGCCAGCCAGACACCCAGGCTGCTGCTCTCCTGTCTGAGGCTCTGAGATCTGGGTCTCTGCTACCAAGGGTGAGAAAGGTATCAAAAATAGGGGATCTAGATGGGCCCCCAAATAGGAACAAAGCTAAGCCACATGAGGGCCTGGGTTAGGCTTGCTCACACACTGAGTGCTAGGAGCAGCTACGCATACAGCAAGTGCTTAATACTTGCTGATTATCATCCTTATCTCACTCAGCCCCATTACCCCAGTTTCTTAACCTCATAACTTTCTAGCTATTTGGAAAATGGCTGGTTCATGCACTCATTCATTTGTCTCCCCATCTGTTAAGCATCACTTAACATATTTTTTTTTAATTATGTGCCTATGTTTACATGAGTACAAGTGCCTTGGAGGCCAGAGACGTTGAGTCCCCTAGAGCTGGAGTTATAGGTGATTGTAAGCCGCCGTATGTGGGACCTGCCAAACTCTGATCTCCTGAGAACAGGAAGTCCTTTTAACTGCTGTGCAGTCCTCTGCAGCTCCAGAGAGCAACTCTTCTGTGGTTAGGCCACTCAGTCCCCTATACAAAGGCAGACAACCTTGTTCCTCTGGGGACAGTTACCTACACCATGTCTATGAGAGAAGGAGGTGGGGAGCTTTAGAAGTCTGGGGTGGTTTCTGGTCGCCTTCAGGTTCTAGCTGGAGACCCAGGAATGCATCTGTTGAGGGACTATTCTGTGGCCTTGGTGGCCACTGGTGGTGACTCTAGGCACAGTGGAAGGACAAAATGACTCTTTGGAGCAAGTCTGGAAAGCCATGCACCCTGGGCAGAGGAGTGGCTGGCATGGCTAGCTGGGTGTGCTGTTTGTCAGGGGCTGCTCTGGAGGACACAATCACAAAGTCTTCCACACTGTCATCCAGAGGCTGTAGGGGGCAGGCTTTGGAGGCTTGGTGATTTAGGTTCAGGAGAGGCCATTGTTGAGGCTCCAGAATGCTTGAGAAGCTCTACATCCTTCTCCAGATGGGGAAACTGAGGCCCACCGAGGGACTGTAACTGCCCGAGGCCTCACAGAAAATGAAACGATGCAGTAGCTTAGATACTCTCAAGTGCTTGCTGTGTCCCTGGATGTGGGGTCCCTTCTAAGCAGAGGCTGAACCCCCCAAATGCCATTGTAACAATTAGTCAGGCAGCTCTCTCCCTGGGCAAGCATGGGCACAGTGGGGAAAGGGTGCCGTAGGGGGAGCGTACTTCCTGGAGGAGGTAGTTTCAGATGCCGACTTGCCAGCTCCATCCTGGCTCTAGTCTTCCTCCTCATGGGGTTTTCCAAGAGTGTAGGTAGGCCAAATGCTAAGAGGATGAATCCTTCGGGAGACTCCAGCATGGCTTTCCAGAATGTCACTCTACCCTGCAGTAGCTATGTGTTCTATGGCTGGTTGCGCAACATTTCTGTGCCTAGATTCCCTCTTCATATAACGGCACTAAACATGATGTTTATGTCCTGTGCTGGTTCCCATTAAATGAGGCAATAACAGCAACCTCTGCCTGGGTTCTCCCAATGCCCTAAGGCCTTTCCACAGGCATCTTTAATCCAGAGTCTGGGGAGATGGCTCAGTTGGTGGAGTGCTTGCCTCATATGCATGAGGCCCTGTGTTCAAACCGCAGGACCACATAAACTGTGTACAGTGAGTGCCATGTGTCTGTCGTCTTCTGATCAGAAAGATCAGAAGTTCAAGATCACCCTTAGGTACACTGGAGGCCAGCCTGGGCTACATGAGAACCTTCTAAAAATTTACTACACTAGAAAATAAGTAAATTAAATTTAAAGAACAAGTCTTCACAGACCCTTCAGCAATTTCAATACTCAAGTGTCTGGATTTCCTGTGCTGACGTGGATGTCTTGATAGGGCACTGGTGGAGGGGAGGCATGAGCCAAAAAGATGTCAGATTCATAAAGACTCTGCATGTGTGTCTAGGCATACGTGTGTGAGTCTAGGGGCTTCTGTATGTAGATAGGCTGGGAGCCAGGCAGGCCCTACCAAGTGTTCTTGAACATCTCAGATCCAGGACTCACCACACAAACAAGCTCCGAGGGAACACATGGCCCAGCAACATGGGGGTCTGAACCATATTTTCCAAGGTTCCTTCCTAGCGGGTCTAGGATTCTGTTTCTAGCTTACACCACCAGATTGGACTTACTAGTGCCACCTTGCATAACACCTTCTACAGGCTTCAAGTGTAGACTGAGGAGATGTACCCAAGCTGGCCTTGCAATCATCCTGTGGCTGGACTCTGCTTGTGAGGCCCTTATCTTACTTATCTAACCTTTCTACTGGTGAGGGAGGCCCAGAGACACTGCTTGGCTTCCTCAAGGTCACACAGCAGCTGGAAGACAAGAAGTGTAAACTTAGCAAATTCAAGGACAAGCTAGACCAGGGCCCTGGAGCCTCTCCTCCCTCTTTCCCTTCCTCCTGTGCTCTTTCCTTCCTTCCTGTCACTCAAGAAAAATGTATTTGAACATCATCCAAGGCCAACTGTGCCCTCAGGAATTCCTAGGCTGTGAGAATGTGTGTGTGGGGGGGTCGCCCTCAGGAGGGCATGTGGAGAAATGGCTGTGATGAGCTATTTCTAAGGTAGGAGGTGGGAAAGTAGATCACAGAGCCCTGGGGAAGGGCTGTGGTTGGCACAGAAAATACCTGAACCATCAGCAAGCAGGCAGGGAGTATGGGGTTGTCCTTTGGGTACTCTGGGGGCCTAGAGGTGGGAGTGGAGCTTGTCCATGGAGCCTCATTCCATAGTGTGTGCACTCAGACAGCCTCTGCAGAGAGCCCAAAGCACCTGCAGCCTGAAGGCAGAGCACTCTAGGCACCAAGTTCTGTCTGTCTGCCTGCCTGTCTGCCTGTCTGTCTGAATGTGTGCCTTACTCATCTGGGCCTGACTCACCTCCTTTTAGAATGCTGATCTCTCCCCAGAGCGCAGCTGGGCAGTTGCCCTGGGTGGGCCTGAGTCATTTCTTCCTTGGAACCCTCTGCCCAAGAAATCTGGAGGCCCTGGAGGTCATCTCTGTGATTCCTTCCCCGAGAGACCAAACAAGGGTGCAAGAGCTATAGAGGGGAGAGCAAAGCACACACAGATAGGCAACCTGGAGGATGTGTCACAGGCAGGGGCCGGATGGGTGAACTGGTAGAAAGGGTCGTGAGGCTTCTTAGCATAGACTTGTATCAACCGAAGACCACATTTCAGTTCTTCACACCTGAAGCTCTGTTCTTTTTGTTTTGTTTTTCAGCAAAGCCCTTCCCTGAGCCTCAGTTTTCTCCTCTGCAAATGGGGCTAATAACAATGCTATCTCCAAGCCGGGCAGTGGTGGTGCACACCTTTAATCCCAGCACTGAGGAAACAGAGGCAGGCGGATCTCTGTGAGTTTGAGACCAGCCTGGTCTACTGAGAGAGTTCTAAGACAGCCTCCAAAGTTACAGAGAATCCCCTGTCTCGCAAAAACAAAAACAAAACCCCAAACCACCACCACCACAATAAAACTAACCCAAAAAACAATGCTATCTCCATCAGATCCCAGTGAGACTTAACGTCTGGCTGGGATTGGAGCTTAGTTGTTAGAGTGCTTGCCTAGGAGGGAGCCCTGGACTCTATCTCCAGCATCACAGAAAATCAGGCTCAGTGACATAACAAAGGCCTGTAATCCCAGCACTCTGGAGGCAGAAGCAGCAAGATCAGAAACTCAAGGTCATCCTCAGCTCCCTAGGAGTTTAAAGCTAGCTTGAGCTACAGAAGAACCTGTTTCAGCAAGCAAGCAGGCAAACAAGCACCCCCACGCCCCTCATGAAACAATGCCTATAGGGCCAGCATGACAGCCCAAAGAGTAAAAGTGCCTGTTGCTAAGGCTGATGACGTAACTTAAATTCCCATGACTCAGATGATGGGAGGAGAGGACCCACTCCCAAAAGCTGTCCTCTGACTGCCACATGTACCCTGTAGCATGAATAAGTCCCCACGTAAATGAACAAATATAATTGAAAAGAAAAGCAAGGGGCTGGGGAAATGCCAGTAAAGAGAACTTGTTGCTCTTTTAGAGGACCTTCCTGGGTTTGGTTCCTAGCACCCATATCACAGACAACCACCTGATAACTCCAGTTCCTGAGGATCCAACCCCCATCTTCTGGCCTCTGTGGGCACCAGGTATGCCCGTGGTGTATACATAGATGCAGGTAAAACACACATACATATAAAATTAGTTAAATGTCAAAATGCCTATAAAATACTTGATACCTAATAATTACACAACAAATATTATCCCCCACCCCCATCAGCACAGTCATTACTATTGACATTGCAGTAGAAGGGGTAGCCATGGGACTGGCACCAAGAGCTCAGAGGAGAGACCTGTCCCCACACCCCCTGCTCTGATGTGGAACAATGTAGACCAGAGGCTAGGCGCCTGGGAAGTGGAGGAGAGGGGAGGCTGGAGAAGAACTCTCCAGAAGACTGAGCCCTGGTGAGTTCAGCAGCTGGGAAGGGGGTCATGCTAGCTATGCGGTTTGTCTCCTGTTTCCACCCTAGCACTGCTAAGTCTCTGTGAACTTAAGACCACATTAACAATTTTCAAAATTTATTTTATGTGTGTAGGTGTTTTGTTTGTGTGCCTGGTGCTTGCAGAAGCCAGAAGGGGGCATCAGATCCCCTGGAACTGGAATTACAGACGGTTGTGAGCCACCATGTGAGTGTTGGGAATTGAATCTGAGTCCCCTGGAAGAGCAAATGCTCTTAACTGCTAAGTCATTCTTCAGCCCTCAGGGCCAGTTTTTATTTTGCCAATTTTTTGCTTGTTTGTCTATTTGTGTTTTAGAGTAGGCCTAGCTGGTCTGAAACTTGATCTGTAGCCCAGGCTGACCTTGAACTCACAGAGATCCAACTGTCTCTCTGCCTCCCAAGTGCTGGGATTAAAGGCATGTTTTCTAATTTTAGGCGTGTGATTGAGGCCTAATTCCTATGTCCACAAACTTAGCGATTCCCTTATCCAAGGTGTACAATTCTTTAGTTGTCAGCTTGTGTGTGCATGCAAGGCTAGAGGTCAACATCAGGATGTTTTTATTTGTTTCTCTACCTTATATTCTGAGACAAGCTCTCTCATTGAACCTGGACCTTACCAATTCAGCGAGGCTTGCTGGCCAGGGAGACCCCGGTGATCTGCCTGTCTGCCTCTCTGCACTGGGTTTACAGTGCATCTTGGGCTAGGCTTTTTTATGTGGGTTCTGGAAATGGGGTGCAGGTTATTGTTGAGTACATGGCAAGCACTTCTCCCCAGTTCCAATTTGTTGTTATTTCTTTTTATTTATTTACTATCTATTTATTGTGTCTTGGGGGGCAGCGGGCCAAACCTGATGAGGGTGAGTCCACCCTCAGAACCCACATGGGAGGAGAGAACTGCTTTTTGAAAGTTGTCTTCTGACCTTCATATGTCTGCTGTGGCATTTCTGGGTTATTCTAAGTTTATCTTGTTTTCATCAGAGGGGGGCGTCTCATATAGCCCAGGTTGGTCTCAAGTTCAGTGTGTAACCAAGGCTACCCTTGAACTTCTGGTCCTCCTCCTTGCCTCTCCTTAGTGCTGGGATTAGAACCCTGAAGGACTATGCTTGGTTAATGTGGTACTGGGGATGAGGCCCAGGCTCACCATACCTGGCTTAGAATCAGCGTTTATATGGTGACCCTGAACTTTTATATAGTGACCTTGTATTCTGAATCTATGCTTGACTAGCCTACTGCTTTGAATAGTTTCTGGGTGACTTCCTTGGGATTTTCTATGTGCAAGATCATGTCATCTGCAAGTGGAGATAGCTTTACTTTTTCCTATCCAAGCTTGGCTCCTCTGTTTCCTTCTGCAGCCTCAGTTCCCTGGCTCAGGCCTCCAGGGCATCTGCTTTTGTACAGGAAGGGGGGTTCCTCCATCTGTTCAGAGTCTTGGGCCACCCTGCTCTGCTTCCGTATACCTGGGGAACTCCAGCTCTATTCTCACACATAAAGACACATTCATTCTCTTTTCTCGCTTCTTTCTCTCCCTTCCTTCCCTCTCATTAGCCTCTGACTTGACCTCATTCCCACCTTTCATTGCTGCTGACCTGCACTGAACTGATGCCTCCCTCACATAGGACTCCAACACTACTCTACATCCCAGATCCTGTTTCTTCTATGCTCTCCAACTCCCCTCTTCTTGTCCAACCTGGCCCAGCATTCTACCCATTGGTGTCCTGTCTTAACTTGATGACAAGGCCAGCAAAAGTGGCTCCCTGTGCCTTTGGGGCTATAAAGACTCACTTTCCTGGGGGCCCCAACTCTTAGGAATGAGTGGGTAGCCAGCAAGAGCTGTCACTTTGGTGTGGTGTTCTCCATAAGGCAAGGCAGGAGAGATGGCTCAGAAGGCTGCAGAGTTAGTGCTGGGAAGCGCCTTGGCTTTTAAAGACTGCAGCCAGGACAAGGGTAGTTGGCAGGAGCTTCGGATCAGAGAGGGGCACAGAATCCTAAAGGCTCTACGGGAAACTGGCCTATCCCACTGTGGCCAGAACAGGATTCTGAAGAGGCTAGTGGTTTGAGAGAAAACAGGAGACAGTATGGTGACCACCTGAGTGCAAACTAGACAGCCCAGTTTTTCATAGGCCAGGTCTAGGAAGTGCTGTGTGGAGGTTTCCAGTACGTTCTACAGGGCAACTGATACATTTCCTTAGTCATCCTGGGAGCCTAGTAGGAAAAAATGACATGAAGGAGAACATTTAAAGATGGGCTTCTGGGGGGCTAGAGAGATGGCTCAGAGGTTAAGAGCACTGCCTGTTCTTCCAGAGGTCCTGAGTTCAATTCCCAATAACCACATGGTGGCTCACAACCATCTGTTATGAGATCTGGTGCCCTCCCTGGCCTCCAGGTATACATGTAGTCAAAACACTGTGTACATAATAAATAATAAAAAAATGGGCTTCTGGGCTGAGAGGTGGTTCAGTCAGTAAAGTGCTTGCTGATCTCTTGGGCTTAGGAACCCGCTGACCAGCCCAACTAATTAGTGAGCTCCAGATTCAGTGAGTTGTGATGCCCGAGATTGATCTTTTGTATACACACACACACACACACGGGGGGGGGAGAGAGAGAGAGAGAGAGAGAGAGAGAGAGAGAGAGAGAGAGAGAGAGAGAGATGAAGGCAGTAAGGTCGTCCAGTATATAAAGGCATTTGAAGGCATTTGCTGCATGAGCCCAATGGCCTATAAGTCCCAGGTCAATAAAAGCTGGACCTCTGACCTCCACACATATATGCACCCTGATGCACAAAATACACACACACACATAGTCGGGTGAAGTGGTACACACCTTTAATCTCAGCACTTAGGAGGCAGAGACAGGTGGATCTCTATGAGTTCAAGGCCAACCTGGTCTATATAGAGAGTTCTAGGAAAGCCAGGATTATGTAGAGAGACTCTGTATCAAAACAACAAAATATGTGCATACACATACACCAAAATGATAAATGAATATTAAAAAGAAAGAGGAAAATATGAGGCCACTGCCCCCTTTTCTGAGACCCAGTCTTGCTGTCTTGTCTCCAGCATGCTGGACCTCAGGCCTGCATCTCCATGCTTGTCTAAGCAGTACTGGGAATTGAACCCAGGGCTTCCTGAATGATATCTGAGCTATGCTATTAGCCTTTTCTTTCTTTCCTTTTTTTTTTTTTGGTGGGGGTGGGGGGGGTGCCGGCGGCAATTTCGAGACAAGGTTTCTCTGTGTAACAGTTCTGGCTGTCCTGGCACTCACTCTGTAGACCAGGCTGGCCTTGAACTCACTGAGATCCGCCTGCCCCTGCCTCCCAAGTGCTGGGACTAAAGGTATACACCACCACTGCTTGGTTTAGCTTTTTCTTTTTAATCTGAGAATTGACCATTCCAGTATGGATTGGAAGGAACATTCCAGTGCTGTGGCACTTGTATCATCCTGGGTTAAGGGAAGTCAAATAAACTCTGGTGCAGGTCTCTCTCTCTCTCTCTCTCTCTCTCTCTCTCTCTCTCTCTCTCTCTCTCTTGGTTTTTCAAGACAGGGTTTCTCTGTGGCTTTGGAGGCTGTCCTGGAACTAGCTCTTGTAGACCAGGCTGGTCTCGAACTCACAGAGATCCACCTGCCTCTGCCTCCTGAGTTCCCGAGTGCTGGGATTAAAGGTGTGAGCCCCCAATGCCCGGCTTGTAAGACTTCTCAGAGATTTTGTTTCTATTGTATACCTCTGACACGTAAAAACATTTGCTTATTTGTGTGTATGTGTGTATTTGCTGCATGAGCCCAATGGCCTATAAGTCCCAGGTCAATAAAAGCTGGACCTCTGACCTCCACACATATATGCACCCTGATGCACAAAATACACACACACACATGCCATGCGTATGAGCTCCATGCCATGCATGCTCAGGTCAGAGGACTACTTGTAGGTGTAGATTCTCTCCTTTCACCAGGGGATGGGACTTGGGTCAGGCTTGGCAGCAAGAGCCCTTACCCTTGGAGTCACTTTCTGGAGCCAGAAATCCACCTGCCTGTCTCCTGAGGACTGGGATTAAAGAGGTGTACTTTCACACCCAGACTGTAATTCATTTTATGGCAAATAAAGTTACAGTCACATTATTCTGTGTAAAAACCTAAGCACAGAGGTGGCTGAAATCTCCTGGAATTGATCCCCTCAGGGCCCTGCCCTTGGTTCCCACACACAGCCAGAAGAAGGGTGGGGTGGGGTGTGGGGATATGGAAGTGGGGTGGTGGCATGTGAGTTGGGAGGGATTGTGAGGGTAGAGACAGCCTGTTTCTCCTCCCCACCTCTCACCTTGCTCTTTCTGTAAGGCCAAAGATGACCTTGAATTCTGGGGCTTCTTATCTCTACCTTCCTGGAGGTGCTAGGAGTACAATGGTAAGCAACCACACCTGGATCCAACTTTCCCTTTTTTTTTGAAAGAGAAAGGAACTCTTCCTCCAGACCGGAAGAGTGAAAGGAAAGTGGGCTTCCACAATCAGATTTAACATAAGGGTGTGTTTTCTGGGACCTGATCTTTGTCCAGCCTTTGCTGAAAGAGACCTCTGCCCTCAGGGCTCTTAGGAGAGAGGGGCCTGCTGGGAAACTGTTCCCTTTTGAGGGCAGAAGAAAGAGCTTCCCAGAGGGAGGACAGTGCAGGAATAGCGGGGGTGATGAAGTCAGGGGGACTCTTGCTTAGAGGTCTCTTGGAAGGTCAGGAGTTGTTCAGCTGACAGAGGGAATTTCAGGAGAGCACATGGCAGGGGCAAAGACTGGGGTGTTATAACCAAAATAACGGGGTTAGGAGAGTGACCCTGTTGGTAGAGTATTTGCCTAGTATTCATGAAGTCCTGAGTTCAGTCCCCTAAGCCATGGAAATCCCAGTTGCTGGTTTCCCCAGGAACTCTGGGGATGTATCCCTCCTTTCAGTGCCCAAGGCACGTTGTAGCCATTTCTGTAGCCATTTCCTAGGTTGAGGGCAGAGTTAATGCTGTGTTTTCTTTGAATGGGGAGTTCACACCGGCACCCAAAATTCCTGCCTGTCACATGTCTAAGTCGATCAGGGCTTAGTGAGCATAGAATTGGATAAGGCCAAGCAAGTGTCTGGGTCACTTCTGTCACTCTACATCTTGGAACGTTGACTCCTAAGAAGGGGGGGGGCATTCCTGTCTCCCCAAGGGGACCGCTGGCAGTCTGGAGTGAGTCTGCCCTGGCTGATTTCACTTGCTCCATCCGTGATGCGATAGCTCTTTATCTCTGTTGTGTCTTGCAGCTGGCTTGGGGGCTTCTTAATCTATAGCTGGGCTGGGCTGGCCAAGGCAGCTGTGGGCTCCCCTTTGCCCTGGGTCCTTGCTCCCAAGGCCCCTGCTGGCCCGGGGCTGCTAAAGCACTACTGACTTTCCAAACTGTCACGGACTTGGGCATTCCCAGAAGCCTGAAGGCTGGCACACTAGCACCCACATTGTACTAAGCCCCCTGGGTCTCCTGAGGCTAAGCTGTTGGGTGCATCATGTGACCAGAGACCTCTCCCAGGTGGGCTGGCTGTGTGATGGAATTCTGCAGTGGGAACCCAGGGAGCTGCGGGCCTGTGTCCTCTGGAGCATTCTGAGGCCTGTCACTGTTTTGGGTTGGTGTGCCAGTTTGGGTATCCTTGGTGCTAGCTGTCATCTTATATGACCGTCACTAGGGTTTGGGGACCCTAGATCCTTTCTGCAATCAACAAGGCCAGGCTGGGCCAGGATGGTACTCTGCTAGTAGGTCAGGCACTTGGGGACCCAGATGAAGACACCTTGGGTGCTGCCTAGCCATGTGGTCTGAGGCAGCATGCCCTCACACAGGCCTTGTCTGCTTGGCTGGCTTCAGCTAAGAGCTTCAGCTCTGAGAAATGGGAAGGTCAGGTGGCTGCACTTGAAGTTTAAAGGTGCTCCTCAGCATAAGGATGTGGCTCAGCTGATAGAGTGTCTGCCTCACCAGATTCACCCGCCAGCAGAACATAAGCCAGGGATGATGGAGGACACCGTTTCCTAGCATGAGAGGTGGAAACAGAAGGATTAGAAGTTCAAGGCCATCCTTGCTAGGCCAGCCTGGGCTACACGAGACTTTGTCTCAAAATAAAAGAAGCTGTTTTTGTTAATCTCCCTTTGCCCAAGCTGTGACCAGGACCTGCTTTTCCTGGCCCTCCTAGGAGACAGGCTCACCCAAAAGCTGAGAGAAATGTCTCAGGCCATGTTAAGGGTAGATGGTAAATACTGGGCTTTGAGTTCTGTGTATGGGGACAGATGACCTACGTTTGTCCCGTTTGGACCCTGATCCCAAACTATTCATGACTATATAGCCCTGGAGACCACGAGCCTGGGATTCATATTGTATCAGGTCAGCTTTCTGGGTCTCCTGAATTTAAGCTGCCTGTGGCTATGTGACCAGGAATCTTGCCCAGGTGGGCTGGCAGTGACTCTGTGGTAGGGCTGGGGATTCAGGGGCCCCTCTTCGCAGTTGAACCCCAGAGTGGCTCAGCTCATAAAGGTGACTGGAGTCTGGCAATGTAATCATGAGTGTGTGCCCGTCATGGTGGCCGCATCAGCCCAACCTCAGCCAGTGACCTTGGCATTCCTTCTTCTTTTGGTCTGTAATCTCCCCTCTCACTCAGGCCTCCCTAGCACTCTGCCACTGCCTGGGGGACTCCTTCTTCACTTCTCCTTTTCCTCCCCCATGTCAGACCCATGCAATCTTCTTTCTAAACTTTTTTCTGCTTCAGTGACTTATAAATTATCCACTGGTCTAAAGAAAGCCTGGGCACGGCTGCCGGAGATGCAGCTTGTTTGGTGGAGAGCTCACCTCTCATGCATAGAGCCCTGGGTTCTACTCCCAGCACTGCATAAACCAGACATGCAATCCCAGAATCTGCTAAGTAGAAACAGAGGAACAGAAGCTCCGAGTCATCCTTAGACAGGGTTTCTCTATCCTGGATCTCTCTGTAGACCAGGCTGGCCTTGAACTCACAGAGATCCACCTTCTTCTGCCTTCTGAGTGCTGGGACTAATGTGTGCCACCAGTCCTGTCTTGAGACACTGTCTCAAAAGAAGAGAAAGAGGCTAGAGGGTTGATGTGAAAGACCCCCGGAGACTCAGGCCCCTGGGATCTCAGCCCAGGATGGCGGCCACCCCAATCACTATGTGGAGGCGGAAACTTGATGCAAACAGCAAGAGGCTTTATTGTAGTTGTTTAACGAGCTAACCCCATGCTAGCTCAGGCCTTCCATACACCCGCCATGGCAGATGGCTAGGAAAGACCCTGAGAAGCGTCTGTATAGAGATCTTACAGGGTAGCGTAAGGGGAGTGTCTAGGGGTATACACAGGCTCAGGATTGGTGTGCCTCCAGGCTTGGAGGGTTTGCCCTGTGTTGATTGGTCAACTGGTTGTTATGGCCCATAGGCCCTCCCAGAGTGGTTGCTATGCTCTGTACATCATTGCTGTGCACTTGTCCGTAAAGTACACCCAGAGCTGTAAAGCATAGCATCACCAGCTAACTTCTGATTGGTTCCTTGCCATGAGGCAGGCATCTGGCCTCCTAGTGACCAAGGCAAGATCAGACAAGCACGTGTTACTGTCATGGCTGTCGAAAGGGGCAGGCATCTGACCTCCTAGTGACCAAGACAAGGTCAGGCAAGTACATATTCTGCTGTTATGGCTGCCGAAATGGGGAGCTGGTCCCTTCAGATGGGCTGCAGAGATGGCTCAGAGGTCAAGAGCACATGCTGCTCTTGCAGAGGACCTGGGTTCAGTTCCCAGTACTCACATGGTGGCTCACAACCATCCATGACTCTATTTCCAAGTGATCTTGCACCCTCTTCTGACCTCCACAGGAACCAGACACATACGGTGCACATCCACACACGCAGGGAAAAACACTCACACACATGAAACAGTCAATCTGAAGAAGAAGGAACAGCTGTTGCCACTGCCACCACCACCACAGGCCCTTCAGCTTAGACAAGTGTGAGCTGCAGATTTTGCTGTGGCTGGTGCCAGGCAGGGCTGGGCTCAGGCTGAAGCATCAAACTCAACTCCAGTGATCTCCTGAACTCAACACAGTAGCCCCGGGGGAAAGAAGAAGTGTTTGTGTTTTCAATTTTCAGGGAAGGAAAGTGAGGTACCCTGTTAAATGATGCCCTAAACCAAAGCTGATGGGAGTCGTACACAAAGCAAAGCCCCATCCCAGGCCAGATCACAGCCTCTAAGCTGATCATGGCTCCCCTTCGCTCTGCTTGTTGAGCATTAGTTCCTTCATCCATAAAATGGGCTGGTTCAAAGACTGGACAGTGGAGTTCGGTGTGTACCATGCTGGCTACATAAGCTTTAGGACCAGGGCTCAGATCCCCAGTACCCAAATTAAAAAAAAAAAAAAGTCTTGGGGTCAGCTGGTAAAGCACTTGCCACCAAGCCTGATAGCCTGAGTTCAATCCCAGGACCTACATGGTGGAAGGAGAGACACAACTTCCAAGACCTCTGAACTTCACATTTGTGTTGTAGCATGCTCACACCCATGTTACCCACAGCATTGTGTGTGCAAAGTAACAAACTGTGGTACTTTGCCTGTCTAAAAGACATGATTGGTCTAATAAAGAGCTGAAGGGTCAATAGCAAGGCAGGAGAAAGGATAGGTGGGGCTGGCAGGCAGAGAGAATAAGTAAGAGGAGCAATCTGGGAAGAGAGATCAAGGGGAAGGAGCAAGATGGTGAGGAGGACATCAGGAGGCAGCCACTCAGCTACACAGTGAGCCATGGAGTAAGAAGTAAAGAAACTTATACAGAAATAGAGAAAGATAAGATGCCTCCACATCCCAGAGGTGAAAGGGAGATGGGATAATTTAAATTAAGAAAAAACTGGCTAGAAATAAGCCACACTAAGGCCTGGCATTTGTAAGAAAGAAGAAGTCTCTGTGTGCATTTATTTGGGAGCTGGGTGGTAGGCCCTGAAAAGAGTAAAGAGTAAAAAGATAACCAACAAGAGAGCAGCTTCAGGATCCTGGAGCTCTGGTCTTCTCATCCTGTCCATGTCCTCTAGGCCCCCATTTTGTGTTTGTGATCACGTAGAGGTAGAGGTGTGAGATCCCTGGAACTGGAGTTACAGATGCTTAGAACCAAACCCAAGTCCTCTGCAAGAGCAGCAAGTGCTCTCATTAATGGCTGAGCCATCTCTATAGTGCACTTGACCACTTTTTTTTTTTTTTTTGAGACAGGGTCTCATGTAGTACAGGCTGGCCTTGAACTCTGAGTGTAGCTGAGGATGATTTTGAACCCCTGATCTTCTTGCTTCCACATCCCAAGTGCTGAATCCCTTCCTGGGAAGCCCTAGGCCCTCATGACCACCCTTTGGGTCTACTTGGGAATCTAGGGGAGCGCCTGGGAGCTATGACTTAGCCACTTTTGGTGTGTCTGTGTGTGGGTGGACATGGAGAGGTCAAAGAACATTTTTGACTGTTGTTTCTCACACACATATACATGATGTTCCTGGTGTGCCTCTGTGTGAATTTCTCAAGACAGAATTATTAAGATGGCTCAGTTACTGCTCAGTTCCTGCTGGGGGGCTCAAAATCCATCTGTAACTCCAGCTCCAAGGGATCCAATGCCCTCTTCTGGCCTCTGAGACTACCCACATGCACACGCAGACATACATGCACAGATACACACAATACAGATAATTAGAAATAAAGCAACCCTTTAAAACGTATCCTTTGAGAATTTCATATTGTTATATCCACCCCTCAACACATCCCCTTCCACCTTCATGTGTCTCAGGGAAGATGGCCAAGAGTTTGTCCCTTCACGCCTGGGACTGAGCACCACATACCCATAGCACACCCATCAGTGCTAGGCAGCTTTGGGCATCACCCCACAAACCTCCTCAGTCTTTGAGATACCCCATGGGGTAGAATGAGTCACAGGTATCTGCCCATTTCACAGGTGTGGAAAACAAGGTTGGCACTGCACAGCCAGAGCCATGGAGGTGGATTGCTTCTCAAAGCTCAGGTGCAAGCAAGCCAGGCTCCAGGAGGTCCCACCCACATCCTTACATCCCTGGAATCCTTCAGTGACTCAGGAATGAGAGTTAGACCCACTTGAGGGCTCTGGCCAAGTGCCCTGAGGGCTTGAGTCTGCTGAATCACAGCTATCTAATGGGCGTCTGGTCCCCAGGCTCTGGAAAGGTGAATGGGGGACGGGAGCCCCCACTTCTCAGAGGGCTCTTTCATAAATTCACAGAAGAAACTCTTAGAAGCCCTTAGAAGGCTGCTCTCTTCCTGGCCGGGTGGTTGTAGGTGAATTGCTGGGTTTTCTGAGCCTCTGTTGTCTCCTCCCTATCATCTATTGTCTGTTAGGCCTGAACGAGTAATGGTGGCAACAGCTGTCTGTCACAGGAGGTCTTGGGAGAAGGACCAGGCTACCTGTGGGCCTGGCTGAGAGCCTGGCTATACTGTGGGGACAGATGGAAGAGACCTGGATGGGAACCACTGCCCAGAACAGCTTCCACCAGGGAGTAGGCTCTTGGCTTTGATCCAGCCACCAGCCCTGGACAAGGAACAATTACATCCTAGAAGAGAGAAGGCTGGTAAACTTTGAACAATCAGAGGGCAATTATGGCTTAATTGTGCCCTCTGGCTTCTGAAAGTCCTGACCTGGCTTCTCACAAGTGCCAGAGAGATTCTTACAAGTTTTAAAAATTCTACAAGCTTGGGCCAGGAACATAGCTAACACTAGCAGATTGTCACCTGACATACATGAAGCCTGGGTTCCATCCCCAGGACCACATAACTGGGCATGGAGGCACATACCTGTAAGCCCAGCATTTGGGAGGAGGAGGCAGGACAGTCAGGAGTTCAAAGTTATTTTTGGCTACATAGGAAGTTTGAGGCCAGCCTAGGCTACATAAGAACCTGTCTCCATAAAATAATAATAATAATATAATAAAATCTACAAGCTCTGAATGACCTTAACTGCTGTCAGAGTTGTAGTGGAAAAGGCCAAGGGTCCTGCAAAAAGCCCCTCCTAACACAGGGACATACTGGATTGGCTGAATAAGATCCTGGGGTGGGACCATGATCCAAGTCCCTGCTAGTCAGCATCACTCTCCCAGTGCCTTTTAATTCTCAGAGCCATTTGGGATTAACAGCAGTCGCTTCAGGCTTGGAGCAGCTCAGAACACTGGTGTCCTAAGAGGGTCCTCTGTAGGTAGGTCTCCATTTTGGCCTTCCTTGGACCTTTGAGACTAGACTGGTCACCACCTACTTCACAACAGGCCCCTGGAATGTGCCAGGACCACAGCACAGTAGAATTGGAGCCTGCATCGAGGCATCTGGTCCTAGGCTCACAGCAGGAACTTCCATGTTGCCCTGGGGTTCAAAGGGCTGTGGGACCAAAATCAAAGTCATAGGCCTGGGTGTCCCATTTGCCACTCTTGCCACAGTGGCAAAGGTTAAGTCACTTTTCTGGTCTTTGTTTTCCCTTAGTAGAGAGGGACCTGCAACATGCATGCATGCATGGTGGGTGTGAGGAATCTATGGAATAGCAAGGGAGGAACCTGGCAGGAAGTTCTCAACATGTATCACGGTGACTCGGTTTACCAGCAGAACGGAGGGAGGGGTGTTCTGCAGTGACTGACTGGAAAGATGGTGGCATGTGGTAGGATGAGGTGCAGCTATGCAGCCCGGGCAGGTTTCTAAACCTCTCTGGGCTCAGCATCTTCATCTGCATAAAAGGGCCACTGCCTGGTCTCTTAGCAACACTCAGTGGCTAGGTTTCTGGCCCAAGTAGAGCTACTGGTGAGCACAATGGCCAACTCTCTTCAGATTCTGACTGTGTAGCTCCCCCTTTTTTCCTTATGCACCCCCAAATTCTCTTCCCTCTCCACACTAAGTTGAACTTCAAACTCTAAGACAGGAAACTTCAATTCTGAATACTTCAGTATCCCCATGGGAGAAGAAATCCCCTCAGGGCCAGAACTGTAGGTCACAGGCTCTGTCCACTGTCCCTAGACAGCCTTGTGGGGGTGGTGTCTCTAGTCTCTAGGGTAATCCTCAGGCTCTTGATTATCTCTTGTGGCCCTGGGCATGAGGCCCAGGCAGGCAGGAGGCAGTTCCAGCCAGGGCTTCCGAGGAAAGACTTGAGATACTGGGTAGAGTCTGGCAGACACAACAGAAGGCCCCAGAGGGCAGGGCTGGGGAGAGGGCCTGGGAGGCTGGCTGACCTCTCCAAGACTAGGGAATACATGAAGGCTAAGATTTTCATTGGGCTGTACCTGCTGTGCCCTCAGCAGCCTTGGCATGGACCACGAGGCACATCAACCCACCCTTTATCCCTGATCCTGAGGCATTGTGATGGGGCAGGAGCATGGACCTTCTGTGACCAGGGTTTGAGTCCAGGATCTATCAGTATGGCATGCCGCAGAGACCTCTTCACCCAGATGAGCAGCCTGTACCAGAGACAGTCAGTCTAGGGCACCAGCTACAGGTGGCCAAGCCATCTGTGGCCTCATAGGTCCCTTGGCTGTCCCCTGTCTTGATGTCTCTGTCTTGGGAGCCCAACAATGGGAAGCCCCTGGATGGAAGAGCCTGGCCTGACAGCTTCTGCATATGGCCAGTTCTGGGTCTTGGGGCAAGGAGGGAGTTTTTCGTAGTGTGAGGTCCTAAGCCACCCTTTTCCAGGGAAAGGCCAGAATTAAGAAGGTCCAGCTAGAGTCAAGGCCTGCCCCTAGGCCACAACCAAGCCCTCTGCCATAGTGTGGGAGTCCCTGGGACCCCAGCACACAGGATGAAGGCTTTGGGCCCTTCAGGCCCTGGCTTCACATTGTAGCAAGCTTTGGCGATGGCTGGGAGCCAGCAAACCTGACCTTGGCCACCCTGGGGCTTGGCACACCTTCCAGGGAAGGAGCCCTTCCACACATGCAGGTTTTTGTCTTGCCTCAAGGCGACCCCCTCCCCCCCCCAGGGGCCCGAGCCTTCCTCGGACATTGTCCCGAGGGAAAAAAAAATGTCCTGGGATTCACACCCATTCCTGGCTCTGTGAGACCGGTCCTGGCCTGGGCATCCCAAGACTGGAGTGCAGAGTGCCGGAGCTACCATCCCTGGGAAGGCAGATGCTCACGGGAGGAGCGGGTGGGCGGGGGCGGGGAGGAGGCTGGAGGCCTGGCGAGGGAATGCAAATTGCCGTCATGAATTATGCATCAGCCTCAGCTTCTCACACGTTTGAGGCTGAATGAAATCGTGTTTGCCTGGAGAAGGGGGAGGGGACTAGGGGACAAAGATGAGTAGGGCCTGCCTGGCTCAGGAAGGTGGGGAGAGCGCTTTGCTAGATTTCAGGAGGGACCCAGGAGATACTTAAACAGGAGTTCTTCCTGCTGTCCTTCTGCTGTGTGACCTCGGGTCAGTCTCCTACATTTTCTGATCAGACCTTTATCTTAAAGACTTAATTTAGTTATAAGTGTTACTAGGGGGTAGCACCTTGGCTGTGCTAACCTATTGAAGGCCTATTTATTGATCTGCATGATCATAATGATCATACAGATCTATGTAGGAAAATTGCTTTTTTCCCCTATATTTATTTTTGAATGCTTTCTCATTCGGTGCAGAGCTAAAATGCTATTTGTTTTCTGATTTTTTTTTTTTTTTTTTTTTTGGAGACTTGGAGACAGGGTCTCACTTTGTAGCTCTGGTTGTCCTAGAACTCACTCTGTAGACCAGGCTGGCCTCAAACTCACAGAGACCTGACTGCCTCTGCCTCCCAAGTGCTAGGATTGAAGGCGTGTGCCACTATGCCAGTTAATGTTATTTATTATAGAAATGGTCTTAAGCATCCCAGGCTGGCCTCAAAGTAGCTATGTAGCTGAGGATGTCTTTGAATTTCAGATCTTTTGGTCTCCACTGCTTAAGTGCTGGTAATAACAGGCATGTGATAACATGCTGGGTTTGTGGGGTGCTAGGGGTTGGACCTAGGCACTCTACCAACTGAGCCATATGCTCAACCTACATTTATTGTTTTTGTTTGTTTGTTTGTTTTATGTGTATGGGTATGTCCGTGTGGGTGCCCTCAGAGACCAGCAGAGATTGTTGGGTACTCTGGAGCTGGGGTATAGGACATTGTGAACCCCCTGATGTGGGTGCTGGGAACTGAACTTGTGTCTTCTGGAAGACAGACAGCAAATGTTCTTATCCACGGAGCCTTCTCCCCAGCCCTATATTTATTGTTTATATGACTCTCTCTACTGTCCTGTACTCCCATGGGGTATCTCAAAGGCTGAGGAGGTTTGTGGAGTATGAGAGGAGTACATCTCAGAGAGAGAGGGAGTCATTGGCCTAAGACATACTTCAAGAAGCAGAAAAAGAGACCCTCCTTCCTTTTTGCTCCCACCTCTCCCCCAGCTTGGTCCCAGTCAGCCCAGGCTTGGGACCCATGGAAGCCTATGGGCCTCTGCCTTCCCAGGGAAGGGATTAAAGGCATGCACCACCATACCCACCTCTCTTGACATGAACTTCCTAAGTAGCTAAGGATGACTTTGAATTTCTTCTCCTCCTCCTCCTCCACCTCCTGAATGCTGGGACTGTAGGCATGAGCCACCATGCCTGGCTTAACAACCATTTCTTTAGGGCAGAGCCCTTGCTTTGGATTCACAAGGCCTTAGGTTCTGTTTCTAGCACCAGAAGTCATCACTGAACACTGTGTCACCCCGCCGGAGATATTCAGAGCTACCTGCTATGTCCTCCACATGGAAGTGGCTGGGAGAACTCTTGTCTCCTTCTCTGAGGCCAATGGAAAGAAGGTCTTGGGTTGCATATTCAAGATAGCAATGGTCACATCAAAGAAAAGCACATGTGAGTTTAAGTGACTTTCTATATCCCAGGAAAACATTGTGTTAAAGTGTCGCTGCCTTGTTTCAAAGTAAACCTGTGATCGGCTGGCCACTTGCTTACCGCTTCCTGTTCCTGTCCTGGTAATGTTCAGTCTACTCACTCTCTCACCCATCCATCTACCCATCTGTCTATCACCACTCACACATGCATCCCCCCACCCCCCACTATCCACTTACCTACCCATTCATCTACCCCCATCCTCCACCCACCCACCTATACAGCTACCCATCCACCCACACCCCCGTCTATTCATCTACCTCTTTACCCATACATCCAGTTACTCACCCAGCCAAACTTCCACTCATCCACAATTCACCCACACCCACCTGCCCACCCACAATTCACCCAACCCACCTGCATATCCTTCTGTCCACCCATTGGCCCATTTATACATCAATCCACCCACCCACCCATCTATCACCATGCACCCAGTTATTCACCCTCCCACCCATCATCCGTCCATTCACCCACCCAATTAGCCACCCCTCTGTCTGTCCACTCAGTCATCCTCCTCATGCCCATGGTGGTATAGAAATGTAAACATTAAAGGTGATGTGTCAGGTGCTAACCGGGGCCAAGTCTAGCTGGGTTGGACTGATGCACTTAAATGAGGAGTCCTTCCTGCCCTTGGAAGC
The DNA here is from genome assembly GCF_003668045.3 of Cricetulus griseus. Classification (NCBI taxonomy): domain Eukaryota; kingdom Metazoa; phylum Chordata; class Mammalia; order Rodentia; family Cricetidae; genus Cricetulus; species Cricetulus griseus. The sequence continues at coordinate 69,122,286 of NC_048598.1, forward strand.
AGCTGCTCTGTATTGTCCCATCCTGCCAGGTTCATGATTCTGCCTCTGTTGAGGAGCCCCAGGTCATCCCGCCCTGACATCTGCCCATCCCTTATCGCTGGTGTTTGGTGTTCCCAGCTATCTGCTCAGTGGGAGGGCTTGTCCCTCCTGACAGCTTCCACTGCCTCCCCTAAGCCCTCCACAGCTACCTCCTGCCCGCCTACTACCCCAACACGCTCACCAAGGTCACTGGTGACCTCCTAACTGCCAGGCGCTTGGGCATTCTATCAAGGGTGCCCTGGCCTTGGCACTTGCTGGCTGACCCTCCCGCCTGCCTCCTTGGCTGGCTGTGTGGCTCCTGGCATCAGCCGCTCCCTGACCTGCTGTGCTCTGGAGCTGCTGGCCTACAGATTCCTTCCTCAGCCACTTGTGATATCCTGTCCCAAAGCTGGGTCCTTTTGATCCCAAGGTTCCTAGGATCAACCAGTCTGTGTTCCTCATTTCTATTCTCAGTTTTTCATGGTCTCCGGTCTTGAGGACCCTCGGCTGGCCAGCAGACACCCTCTCTCTGAGTCAGACCCTCAGCATCTGAGGCAATGGCTGTTGGCTCCCTTTTACACTCATGCAAAGGGGTCTTAGAATTGAAGGCCTAAAGCCATGCCGACTTGCCCTAGGACAGCAGCGCTCCAAGGAGATACAGACCTGGTCTGAGGGCTCCCAGGGCTACATTACCATTCATCGTCAGAGGGGTGCAGAGCTCAGCCTAAGATTCTGTACTCTGGAGATCAGCAAGGTGGCTCAGTGGGTAAAATGCTGCCAAGCCTGAGGATCTGAGTTTGATTCCTGGATCCCATTGTGGAAGGAGAGAACTGACTTTCACAAGCTGTCCTCTGAATTACACACGTGCATGCATACACCTGTATAGTAAAGGGTAAGAGCTGACTTCTGAAGGTTGTCGTCTGACTTCCACACACACACAATACACTGTCCATTGTTTACCTACCAGAACCTCTGTTTTAGGGGGAAGGGTGGAGGAAGGTTGAGGTTGGGTCACAGGTTGCTCAGGCTGAGCTCAAACTTATGGGAGTGGCAGAGGATGACCTTCAGTTTCTGATCCCCCTGCCTCCACTTCTTACACACAAGGATTACAGGTATGCACCATCACATCCCATTGGTATGGTGTCGGGTGAACCAAGGATCTCGGGGAGCACTCTCCTGGCTGGTCTGCACCCTCATCCTCATTTCTTCGTTATTTGTGTTTACAAAGGATCAAAACATCCTTAGTCTGGGCTGGGAGGTCACACACCTCCTCACATCCTGGTGGAGCACAAGTCACGTGACTCAGTCACCAGCACTGCTCTAGTTGACCACCAGCTGGCCACTGGCTGACCGTGACTAGTCCAGCTCTCTCAGCTGAGCCTGGCCCAGTGGCCAACCTGTGGCTGAATACTCGGTGATCTTTCTAAGCCTCAGAGCTGGGAGAAGCCTTTTTGTATATTATCAGCTAAACCAAGTATTACGTTAGTGACAACATGACAGGAAGGACACAAGCCTCAGGGCATACTCATGAAGGACTGACTGGTTAGTCTCTGGGCAAAGCTTATGGGAGAATATCTTGATTATGAAGACAGGGTCTCACTGTATTATATACTTTGGCTGGCCTGGAACTTGCTTTGTACACCAGGCTGGCCTCAAACTCACAAAGATCACCTGCTTCTGCCTCTGGAGTGCTGGGATTAAAGGCATGTGCCACCATGCAGGAGATCCCATCTTAACTCTGGGCTGCCATTCTCTGGGCAGGGACCCTGGTGTATAAAATGGAGATAGCGATGGGAGCACGAGCATGTATGCTTCATGGCTTTCTAGTGCTTGATGTGAAGTGACCACATGCTTCAAGTTCCTGCTATGATAGACCTGAAACCGTGAGCCAAAATTAGCCCCTTCTCCCTTAAGTTGCTTTGTCAGATAATAAGGAACTAAAACTTAAGTCATCCCGCATCTATCACGTGTGAGCATACCAGCTAACTGGAGGCAGCACCCCTCAGGGCCCATCTCTCTCTTTTTCCTTCCTTCCCTCTTTTCTGACTTCCAGCCATTCCCAGAATCCCAGAATCCTGGACCTGGGATGGGCTTTCTCATTTCCTCACTGTGCTCCCAAGTGCAAGGAGGCTGACTGTGTAGCTCAGCTGGGGCCTTGAGCAGTGTGAGGGAATCTGTACTGGGTAGCAGGCACAGGTGCCATGACTGGCTGGGTGGCATAAGGCAGAGATAGGTTTGGGGAGTCTTCCGAGTGGATGGAGCCTGGGAGGTTGGTGGGGGGGCAGGGGACCAGGCTGGGCCTTCTGCCAGGCTCAAGCACAGAACAGGATCAGGAGTGAAGTATGCATGTGTTCACCTCTAGGCCTTTACATTTTTTTTTTTTTCTTGCAGTGCTGGGGATTGAACTCAGGGACTTATGCATGCTACTCAGCTACACCTCCAGTCCTTTTTTTTTTTTTTAATTTTGAGAAAAGGTATCATTAAGTTGTTCAAGCTGGCCTTGAACTGGTTCTGCAGCTCAGGCAGGCTTTGAACTTAGAATCTTTTTACTTCAGCCTCCCTGACTCTGTCCCAGTAGCTGTGGTCATAGGCCTGTGATACTATGTCCTTAGGCACTTATTAAAGGACTTTAGTGTCTAAAGTATTATAAAGCACTGTATTATTGTTGCATCAGGTCCCTAGCCTTCTTACTGGGGAATTCTAGGTAAATGCTCCAGGGGGTTACACTCCCACCCCTCTTTCAAAATTTATTTTGAGAGAAGGTTTTATAAATGGCCCAGGCTAGCCTTGAATTTCCCATGTAAGGCAGGTAGCCCTTAACTTAGGATCTTCCTGCTTCAGGCATCTACCCCCAGCCCTGGTTCCCAGGGCCTAGGATGACAGTCCTGTGCCACACCACTCCCTACTTTTTTGCTTTGTTTTCTGAGACAGAGGCTCACTCACTATTCAGGCCAAGCTGACATTGAACTGGAGACCCTCCTGCCTTAGCCTCCTGAATGATGGAATTCCAAATATGTAATAGCATACCAGCTTCTAGGTTAGCTTTGGATGGATATGGGATGACCTGGCTGAACCATGAAGTCTAGAAACTTCTTTAGGGCTGACCCCCAACACCCTTGACAGTCTCTCTCTCTCTCTCTCTCTCTCTCTCTCTCTCTCTCTCTCCTCTCTCTCTCTCTCTCTCTTCTCTCTCTCTCTCTCTCTCTCTCTCTCTCTCTCTCTCTCTTTCTCTCTCTCTCTCTCTCCTTCCCTGGAATTCACACTTTGCAGAGGGGGCCTAGTCTTGGGAAGGTCAGGTCCTTGCACTTTATATCACGATGGCTTCAAAGGTAAGGTGACCCAGGTTCCCAGGTGGGATCACAAACTCTGCTCCTACCCACTGGGTGCCTGAATGGCCCTGTCCCTCTCTGAGCCTGGGAACCCCCATTTCTAGTCAAGAGGATCCTGAGCTACAGATTGAGCCTGTGGGGGGTGGGGAGGCAGAGTGGGTGTTGGGCAGATACAATGAAGGCTGTGTGGAGGTCCCTCAGTGCAGTGCCAGGATTCTGAGTCCACTGAAGGGACTCTCCTTGACTCTGGGATCTCAGCCTGCTATTAGGAAGGTCTGTGGTAGGTAGGTGAGCATGCTGGCCAGGGATGGGGGCCATTCCCAAGGAGTGGACTGCTTCTTGGAGCCCTTCAAATCATTCCCCCAGAGGCAGCTGCCTGTGCATAAGGCTGGGGCTGACACCCAGCCAAGAAGGGGGCTCCGAGGGAGCTGCAGAGATTGTCTCCAGGAAGCGTCTCCGAGGCTCCCACCCACCCACCTACTCACTCACATAGGGCACTTTGGGGGTGCTGGTGGAGGGCAGGCTGCGGGTACATGTGTTTCTGCCCCCCCCCCCCCCCCCGTGTGTGTGTGTGTGTGTGTGTGTGTGTGTGTGTGTGTGTGTGTGTGTGTGTTTAATGCTGCCACTTGTCCGAGTTTGTTCTGCCTGTCAGTGACCATGCTGGGCATTCAAGCTGAATTGTGGGCTTACCCTAGATCTGGGACAGCTCTGCCTCCTCCTGGGCATCAATCATGTTAGCCTTCTCTGGGAAGTTCTATTTGTTGGGAGACACCAGGGATAGCTGTCTACCTGAGATGGGCCACCACATTCTCATTCTGTTGTGGAACATTTGTCATCGAGTCTTGGAAATTTTAGTGCTGCTCTCAACTTTGATACTAGTTTTGTGATGATACCAGCCTCAGTTCTCCCATCTGTCAAGTGGCAACAATAATCAGGCTACTGACATCACAGGGCTGTGGTGAGGGCCAGCTGCTTAGGCAGCTGGCCAGGTCAGGGTACTCGTTGGTGTATGAAGATGGAAAAGTATCTTGTCTACCCACCTCCCTCAACTTTGCTGAAACTGGAACAGGGTCAAAGTTCTACAGAAACGGGCTTCCTTTCCTGGGCCTAGAATGGTGCTGTAGAGATTCCTGACCATAAGAACCTCACAGGACAGTTCCCAGATGATAGCTCTCTACTGATGCACAGGTGGTCTTTAAAGAGGACCAGTGGGTCATGGGTAGTCCAGGTTGTGAGGCTTGGCAGCAAGCACCTTCACCCACAGAAAAATCTTTATTTGTTGAGGCAGGATGGCTCCCTGAACCTAGGCTCACCAATTCCAGCTCGCTACTTGTCCTGGGGGATCCCTGTCTTTGCCTTCCAAGTGTTGGCTTTCTAGCTGGCTCCTATGCCAAGTGCTAGTCAATTCAATCTGCCCTTGCTCAGGGCCCTTTCCATACTCACAGCCTGTGAGGAATATGAAGTATTCACTAACCCCCTATTAAAATAAAATAAAACAGATTATTCGCGAGTGCCCGCTAGTCTGTGAGTGTAGGTGCTGGCAGAGGCCAGAAGAGGGCATCAGATCCCCTGGGGATGGTGTCACAGGCAGTTGTGAGCTTCAGTACTGGGAATCATACTTGGACCCTCTGCAAGAACAAGTGTGTTATCTCAACTGCTGAGTGACTTCTCCAGACCCTTGCTAACTCTCCTGACCACCAAGTCATCTCCTGTGAGTTTGTTATGGCTGGGAGTCCACTGCTGGCAGACAGCAGTACTCCATGAAGCCTTGGAGTCCCCTCCTGCATGCACTAGGCTCTCTGAATGTCCTTGTGAATTTCTGTGGGAAAATTAGTAGCCAGCCCCCAGCACACAGCCAGATCTAGGCTAATATTCAACGAAGAGCAGGAAACTGTATTAATGGGAGGGAAGATACAAGGATGGGCATGGGTGATGGTTACTACTAATTACCAACTTGAAAGAATCCATAGTTACCTGGAGGACCAGCCTCTGAGTATGCCTGTGTGTGGGGGGGATTATCTTGACTGCATTAATTGATGTGGGAAGATTCATCTTAATGGTAGCATTTTCTGGGCAGGGGACCCTGGACTGTGTAAAGTGGAGAAACGGAGCTATGTATTAACTTTCATTCATAGCTCTCTGCCTCCTGATTATGGATACGATGTGAATAGCTGGTTCAGGTTCCTGCCACCCTAGCTTTCCCACCATGATGGAATGTACCTTGACTTGTGAGCTGAAATAACCGCTTTCTCCTTTAATTTGTGTTTGTCAGAGTATTTTATCACAGCAATGAGAAAGTACTAAGATAGCATGGTTTGCAGAGGGGACTCCACTTATCATGGCTAATTCAAGCTCAAGTGTGAAAGGTTTGCTGTCTGTCTCATCCCAGTGTGGGTGGGGGTGTGCAGAGAGTGGCACTTAACTCCGTAGCAGGAGCCTGGGTGGAGCAGTGCCAGGTATCAAAATGTCTCAGATGGCAGGGTTTTCTCAGAGCCTGTCAAGCCACACACACCTCACCCAGAGGCTTTCCAAGAGTGGGGGATGATGGGAGATTTCCAGAGAAAGAAGGTTGAGCTCTGTTTCTATAGGGATTGGGAACTTCAAGCTCGCCCTTGTAGGATGGACAGTGTTTCAGTGCCTACTCTTGGGCTTGCTGTGAAGCTGAGGTGAGATAACACAAAGAGGCAAGGTATAAAGTAAGACGAAGCCATTAATTAATAGCATTCATTCATTCATTCATCTCAACAAGTATCTGTCAATCACAGACTGTATGAGGATGTATTGGGAATCAGGCCTCTTTCTGGTCTCTCAGTTACAGGCACCAGGTCAAGGGACCTCATGCTGAATTGTGCAATGGGCTGTGATTTCTGGGTTGTGGAAACACTCCTTGTCTGGCAAAGCAAAGCTACAGGTAAGGACCAGGGTCCGCCGCCTGGCATGAAGTGGTACTCTTCTCCTTGTGTGCCCCCGGCAGCTGGACAAGAGACAGATTCTCTGTGGGAGGTGTGAAGCAGGAGCCCCATCTGTTGGGGGTCACAGGTCCCTCGAATACAAGAGTAAATCAATATGGTTGGGATGGGGGTGGGTGTGAGCTGGCAGAATGGAGGCAGATATATGTAGCCACTTGCAGAGGGGGGGGCAGGAGTAGTGGCATGGCCATGCAGCATGAGGGGGGCAGGGGCCATGGCTGCTTCTATCCCATCTTCTTCTGCATTCCTACCCTAGAGTGGACCAACTTCTATGGACTGGTCCATGTCTTTGGCTCCCTCCTTTCTCCCTCCCTTCCTCCCTGGCTCCCTTCCCCTCCTTCCCTCCCTCCCACCCCACTTCTTTGATTCTTATGTAGCCTAGGATAGTCTAACTCACTATGTAGCTGAGGATGACCTTTAACTTCATCACTTTACTGAGATCAAGCACCAAGAATTTAATCAGAGAAAGCAAAGGAACAAAGGTTACTCTTTAGAAAAAAAGCCGGAGTGGGTGGCTGTGAGCTGAATTTCCGACCTTCTTGCCTCCACTTCTCTAGTGTTGAAGGTCTGTATTGGTACAGCCATGCCTGTTTTTCTGTAATGCTGGGGAGCTGAACTCGGCTTTGAGTGTTCTAGGCAAACACTCTACCAAACTAAGCTCTATCTCCCACCCTGGTGCCCTTTCTCTGTGTGGTCCCCATATACTTCCTGAGTAGGCTGGCAATGGCACCCCTATGGCCTTCTCTACCTTTAGCACCACAGCAACCAGTTCTCTGCTGGATTGGGCCACCTTTTCCTCTATGAGTATTCCAGACACAGCCATAGGAGGGCCACCTGCTACCTGCTTTGCCTGTGTAAGGGCCTTCTCTGACCAGCACAAGATTCAGCCAGCCTTTCCCTCCTAGTGGGGTATAGGTAAGGAAGTGAGGAGCGTGACCCAGGAAGGTACTTGCCGTTGTGAGTACTCAAAACCCATAAAACTCTCTATACACCCAGCACACAAGGATGGTGAGATGGTGACATTGTTCTCACCTGTCCCGGCAAATAGATGTGACTTGGTTCTAGCCCAGGAAACTTGGAGTATCTCAGCAGAGGTCAAAGGGACTCTGACTGACAGATAGCTGAATGCTAAGAGGCCAGGCAGTTGGTGGCCAGGAGGTCTGGCCACCAAGGCCTGACAGGTCTCCTCTGGGCTTCTGTCATGAGATTCATGTTCCCTTCACCGACAGCAGAGCTGTCCCATCATGGAAACTGTGCTGTCCGCTCTTGCTAACTGGGGCTTGGTAGGTGGTGTCATAACTGATCCCTTTGTGGGTGTTACACAAGACAGGCATGCCTCAGAGTCCTTGTCTCTCATGCCTGGCTTTGATGTCCCAGTGGGGACAGGGTCATTCATTGCTAGCCCACCCTCTGGGGAAGTCCTATCTCCCCAGACCTCCTCACCTTGATTCTGAACTTCTTTCAGGCATACAGAGCCTCAGAATGCACAGATTCTGCCCTGGATGGGGCCACCTCTTGAGTCTGTTGGTCTCTACTTTTAGAGTTATTGCATCTGTCAATAACATCCTGTCTGAAGGAGTTGTGGTCAATTTCTCAGGACCTCAGGACACAGGCAACATTGCACTGTGTGATACAATCCTGGGGGGTCACTCTCTAGTCATCATTGAGGAACTTGTTGCAAATGTCATTCTCACTTGGTTGGCCACAGAAGTGGCAAGCTCCACTCTGGTGGAAATAGGTGATCAGAGTGATGTTCTTCAGCTAGTCACAATGCTTGCTGATCACTTGTCCCAGACCCTGGAGACTGCAGACCTGAGACTGGGGACAAACCCTCCCCTCTGGTCCCTTACATAGTCAAGGAGCTGGCAGGTCTATGGGGTCCCACTTGAGAGGCCGAGGACCCAGAGGAAATCAGGACCATTAGGAGACAGAGGCATAGCCACTGGAGGGGAGATGGGATGGGATACTGGCCTGCAGCAAGGCAGATTCCTGCACATCACAGAGCAGGACCTGAAGGCCTCGGAGATGGACGACACTGAATCTCCAGTCTTCTGACCCTGCACCCTGCTGTACAACAAGAGACCTTTAAGGAGGGACAAGGAAGTGGCCCTTTTTCGCTCCCCTCAACCCTACCTTGAGGCAGGCCTCACTTGTGAGCTTCTACTGCAGTATGTGTGGAAAGAGCATGACTCCACATGGACTCCACAAAGGGACTTTCAGTTTCCCTAGGTACAAACAGCAGATTCTTTCCAAGGTCACTGTGTACCACTAGTTGTCTCAGCCTGAAATTCACTATATAGACCAGGCTGGCCTTGAACTCATAGAGATCTGCTTGGCTCTGTCAGGAGGTGGGCCCTAAAAACCTGCCCCTTCTCTCCCTTCCTTTCTTCCTTCTCCCTTCCTCTCTCACTTTATTTTTTAATTATTTATTTGCTGGGAGGTGGTGGTGCACACCTTTAATCCCAGCACTCAGGAGGCAGAGGCAGGCAGATCTCTGTGAGTTCCAGGACAGCTTGGTCTACAGAGCAATTTTCAGGGCAGTCAGGGCTATACAAAGAAGTCCCATCTCAAAACGAAAAAGCAAAAAAAATCATTCTTTGTGTATGAGTGCTTTAACCTACATATATTTGGGTATCACATATTTGCCAGGTCCCTCTGCAGACCAGAAGAGGATATTGGAGGATGGTAGATCCCCTGGAACTGGAATTACAGACTGTTGTGAGCTGCCATGTGTGTGCTAGGAATTCAGCCTGGGTCCTCTGGAAGAGCAACAAGTACTGTTAACTACTGAGCCATCTCTCCAGCCCCTCCCCCCTTCTTCTTCCTCTTCTCCCCCACCCCTTCTCTTTGAGGCAGGATCTTGCCATGTAGCTCAAGCTGTCCTCAAACTTGCAATCTTCCCGCCTCAGCTTTCCCAGTGCTAGGATTACAGGCATGTGCCATTATATCTGGTTTGTGCAATCCTGGGGATTGAACCCAGGGTTTTGTGTATGCTAGGCAAGTACTCTACCGATCTAGCCACTCCTCCTGCTCAGTCTGTTCACCTTCTATCTGTTGAGCCAGGCCTGGAGCCGGACACTGGGTTCAGCAGGGACTGTGCAGGCTACACTGAGAGCTTTCAGGAGCATGGTTTTGGGTGGGGCTGGGATCGATGCAGTCTGGATAGGACCTGGGGCTCTATCCAGCCTCACCCCTGATGATCTTTCCCTGCAGGGTGGTTGCCCTCAAGCTCAGCCTTGAGAATCCTTTCCTGACTCACAAAGCTACCTTACATCTAGTGCCATTCTGTGTGAGATCCTGTCTTAGGACTTGGTTTTTGGAACTCCTTCAACTCTCTGATGCCTAGTTTTCTCATCCATAAAATAAGAACAAGCTACTACGAAGATCAAGTTAAGCACTGTATGGAGAAAGCTTGGAGCTCACAGCTCAGGGGATGTGCTCTGTGAATGCTGGTGCCCATAGCTCTCTTCTCTGTGTGCAATAGTAAGCCATGGGGGCTACAGAGGGAGTATACGGTCCAATCTGCTGGGGATCTTGAGGACTCGTGACTGCTGAAGGGTTCTTCTGCCCCAAGGTTGGGGTGACAGTTTATAACCTGCAGTAGAGAAAGATGACACTCAGGGATGCCAAGCCAGAGGGTCTGGTGACACTGGCTGAGAGAAGGGTAACCTGGGAGGGAGAGATGGTCAGTGCCCTATAGCTGAACACTTAAGACATTGTGGTTCCAGGCAGCTGGTGGCAAAATTGGAGAACAGGGAAAGGTTTGTGGCAAAATTGGAGAACAAGGACAGGTTTGCAAGGAGCAGGGTAGGGGAAGTCCAGTAGAAGGCCAGCCAGGGTTCAGGAACATGAATCAGCCTTCATGGTCCAAGTCATGAGTTCTTAAACCTTTGCTTATAAAATATCTCTGGATAGGGGCTGATCCCAGAGACTGTAGTGACTCTCTCCCTCCTCTCTGTCTTTTTCTCTCTTTCTCTCTTTCTCTCTTTCTTTCTCTCTCTCTCTCTCTCTCTCTCTCTCTCTCTCTCTCTCTCTCTGTGTGTGTGTGTGTGTGTGTGTGTGTGTGTGTGTGTCTGTGTGACAGAGAGAGAGACAGAGAGAATTTGAGGTCAGTCTGGCTCCTTAGAAAACAAAACAAAACAGGGGCTGGGGATATAGCTCAGTTGGTACAGTGCTCACTTAGTAGGTATGGAACCCTGGGTTCCAGCCCCAACTCCACAAAAACAAGGTATAGTGGCATATCTTTAATCCTAGCATTTGGAAGGAGAAGGCAAGAGGACCAAAAGTCCAAGGCCATCCTTGAGTAAGTTTGAGGCCAGTAGTACTCAAACTTGATATATGTGGCCTGGAGGTGGAAAAGCACAATCATGAAAACCTAGGGTTTGACCCCCTAGATGGAACTCAGGTCATGAGGCTTGGCAGCAGGAGCCTTACCTGCTGGGCTGTCTCAATGGACCTCTTTTTGTTTGCTTTTGAGACAGGATCTCCTGTATCCAGGCTGGCTTCAAACACTGTATGTGTGGTGGTCTGAATGAGAACAGTCTCCACAGGCTTTTATGTTTGATTACTTGGTCTCCAGTTGGTGGAACTATTTGGGAAGGATTAGGAGGTGTGGCTTTGTTGGAGGAGGTGTGTCACTGGGAGTGGGATTTTGGGTCATAAAAGACTTGTGCCATTCCCATTTAGTTCTCTCTGCCTCATGCTTGTGGATCAATATGTGAACTCTCATCTGTACCTTTGCTCCACCCACTGAAACCATAAGCCAAATTAAATGTTTTCTTTTACAAGCTGCCTTGGTTGTGGTGATTTATTACAGCAACAGAAAAGTAACTAAGACATTATGTAACATTAAGTTCAAAGAGGATGACTTTGAACTTCAGATCCTCTTGCCTCCACCTCTACCACACTTGGTTTATGCAGTGCAAGGGATCAAACTGAGGGTTGTGCAAGATGGACAAGTATTGTAGCAACTGAGCTGAACCCCCAGCCCACTGCCTTGATTTTTATGATTCTGTCAAAGGACTTCACTGGGCCATCACTCACACTCAGTGGCCTCCAGGACACTCCCACTTTGTAGACTGCCCTCTTCTTTTCATTTCACCATGCTCATCCTCTCTAAATCCCCAGAGATGCAGCTCTGACACTCTTTTCTGAACCCCCTCGTGGTGCTTAGGACCCTCTATATCCAGATACTTTAGAGTTAATGTTCAGGGATGTATTCCCATCGGCTTTCACCACCCCCCATGCCTGGGACAGCCCCTAGTACCCAACAGGTGCCAAGAGTGCCTACTACTGAAGGGTGCCATTCAGAAGTTATCATGGGAAGTGGTACGCCTCCGTGAACCCTGTTTGCTCCTACTCTCACCTCTGGGGCACCAAACCTTTTTTGTAGCCCCCCTTGCTCATCAAAAATTACCTCACCCATCACTGGACACAGATTGCTCCACTGAGCACAAGAGATGGATGAGGACAGTGGACCACACCACAGAGCCTCAGCAGCCAGGGAATGGGTTTCGAGGATGACACCTCTGATTCATCTGTCCCCAGATGGTGCCTGGCTGGGACAGAAGGCAGAAGGCAGAGGGCACAGCGTGGAATATCTTCTGGGGAGTTTGCAGAGAGATTGAATTCACTACCTCTTGTTGTTGACAAAAGAGGCTGTGGAGGTGCTCAGTGGGCAATGCACTTGCTGTGCAAGCATGGGGACCTGAATCTGGATCCCTGGAGAGTCATAAAGCCAGGCATGGTATCAAGGTCTGTGATCTCAGTGTTGGGAGGCAGACAGAAGAGTCCCCAGAAACCCATGAGCCAGTTCCAATGATAAAACAACAAAGAGATCCCGTCTCACATGAGGTGGAAGGCAACGACCCTTACCTGAGGTTGTCCATTGACCTCCACAGGCAGAAATGTGTGCACTTGAATACACACACACACACACACACACACACACACACACACACACACACACACACACACACACGGGTGGGAGGAGTCTGATAAAGCAACTTAAGGAAGGAAGGATTTCTTTCTGGTCACAGTTTGAGGGTGCAGTCCATCAAGTCAGGGAAGACATGGCAGGCAGGAGTGGGAGGCAGCCGCTCACATCCACAGTCAGGAAGCAGAGACAAATGTTGACGCTCTGTTTACTTTCTCCTTTTTATCCAGTCTGGGATCTCAGTCTATGGACGGCGCTGCCCACAGCTGCGAGGGTGGGTCTTCCTGCCTCAGTTATCCCAGTCTAGAGCTCCCTCACAGGCATGCCCAGATGTTTGTCTCCTAGGTGACTCCAGATCCATCAGAAGGATGCATCCCTCCAGCAGGGATGCAGGGGTCAGTGATCGGGTTCCTTACTCCACCACTCTCCAGCCAGGCTCTAGTTGCACCACACTTCACTCCAGTTTTGGATGGCTCTGGGTTCCTATATCTGGCTTCCAAGTAGCTCCCCAGACCTGATGGTGGGTAGTGTGGATTTTTTTTGCTTTTTGTTTTTAACCTCCATTAGTTAGGTGCTCATTCCAGTGCTGAGGGAATTGGCCGAGAAGCTGGGGGTGCTGGACTGGGAGCAGTCTGTGGTGAGGAACTGGTTTTCCCCGCACCAGGACTTATGAGGCCAGAACACCAATCATGGAGGCAGCTACTTTATCCTTTGCTCTTCCTTCTAGAACTTCCTCCCCCACTCTGCTCTTCACTGCTTTCCCTTGTTCTTTGTTTAGCACTCCAAGCTTTTGGCTTCTCCATGGGGACTCACCCCCTGCCTGGACTTGATGTTTTCCTGATGTGTTTCAGGCCAGATACTGGAGCTGGGGCCACTGCTGGCCACCCGTAGACCACACGCTAGTCCTCATGGCTTGGGTTGGGTTTTCATGCCAGAATCTGCAAGCTCCTTGGCTGAGCCCATGCTCTCAAGACTCCTGATGTTGGGGCTGAGGTGGTGTGACCTGTGGATGGAAGGCGGGTTCCAAATGCCTAGGCAGCTTCTAACATGTTAAGAGTACCAGCCAGGACCTCTGTGCCCATGAATTTGGCTCTAAGTTCTAGATATAATCCCTGCAAAGACAGCTGAAGTTTATTCTATTAGGCACAGTACAGCACAGCACAGCACAGCACAGCACAGCACAGCACAGCACAGCACAGCATAGCACAGCACAGAGGGGACACTATGTGTTTGCAGATCATGTCAGAAAGAGGCATCCAAAATAATTACATTCACTTATTTATTTGTTTATGTAGTGTATGGGGACACATGTGGGGGTTGGGAGGGCACCTTTTTTGTTGTTGTTTTTCATAACAGGGTGTCTTTGTGTAGCCTTGGTTGTCCTGGAACTTGCACTGTAGACCAGGCTGGCCTTGAACTCCCTTTCCTGAGTGTTGGGATTAAAGGGGTGTGCCATTACCACCTGTTAGGGAACAACTTTTGAGAGTCTGTTCTCTCTATCACATGGGTCCTGGGAACTTGGCAGCAAGTTCCTTTGCCCACTGAGCTGATCTGATGATCCCTTTGTTTGAATGTTCATGTGAGTATGTGTGTGTGTGTGTGTATGTGTGTACGGTTTATGTGCATATGTTTGAGTGCGTGTGCCAATACACACAAGTGTGGAGGCCAGGGGAGGATGTAAAGTGCCCTCTATCTTGCTTAGCCTTAGCCCTTCAGACAGTTTCTATCACTGAACTAGACCTAGGCTGCCAGCCAGTCATCCCAAATGATCCTATTGCTCTTGTCTCTGACAGCATTAGGGGCTGCCCTGCCCAATTTTTTGTGTGGTGCTTGCATCTGAACTCAGGTGCTCGTGCTTTTGAAACAAATGCTCACTGTTTAGTTCTGGTGGGGAAGTTTTTGAGAGAAGAGGTTAAAGGCAGGTTTGGTGGTGCAGGCCTTCTATCCTAGTGCTCGGGAGGCAGTAGCAGGTGGATCTCTGTGAGTTAGAATTTGAGGCCTGCTTGGTAGCCTTGTCTGCGTAATGAGACCCTGCTCAAAAAATAAAATCAAAAAGGACAAAAACGCTTTCACATCCATGTTTATTGCAGGCTTCACAATAGTGATCTTATGGGGCCAACCTAAGCATCCATCAAAAGAGAGAGAGATGCACATTTCTTATGTCCATCACAAAAGAACTGTGGTTTATATAGACAATGAATATAGAGGTTTGAATAAGAATGGCCCCATGGGCTCATATATTGGAATGCTTGGTCCCTAGTTTGTGGAACTGTTTGGGAAGGGTTAGTAGGTGTGGCCTTGTTGGAGGAGGTGTGTCACTTAAAGGTTTCAAAAGCCCACATCTCTTTTAGTTAGCCGTCTCCCTGCTTCATCCTTGTGGCTCAGATGTAACCTCTCAGCTACTTTACTGCTTGCTCCAAGGCCACACCTACTGCCTGCTGCCCTGCTTCCTGCCATGATGGCCATGGACTCACTCTCTGAAACTGTAAGCCCCCATTAAATGCCTTCTTCTGTAAATTGCCTTGGTCAGAGTGTCTTATCACAGAAATAAACTAATACAATGAATATTTTTCAGCCATAAAGAATACAATTATCTAGCAGAGACAAGGGCAGAGGCAGAAGAAGGAGGCTCTCTGTGAGTTCAAGGCTAGCCTGTTCTACATAGGGAGATTCAGGACAGCTGGAACTACAGAACTACATAGAGAGAGCCTGTCTTGAAAAATTAACAAAACAAAATAAAAGAATATAGAATTTATATTGCTTGCTGTAAAAAAGACTCAAATGGGCAGGGCGGTGGTGGCACACTCCTTTAATCCTAGCACTCGGGAGGCAGAGGCAGGCAGATCTCTGTGAGTTCGAGGCCAGCCTGGCCTCCAGAGCGAGTACCAGGATAGGCTCCAAAGCTACACAGAGAAACCCTGTCTCAAAAAACAAAACAAACAAACAAACAAACAAGCAAAACCCCAAAGAACAAAAAACAAAAACAAACAAAAAAGACTGAAGTGGAGAGAATCATATTAAGTGAATTAACTCTTAGTTTTAGAAATACAAGCTTTCATGTGTTTTCTCTCATTCATGGGTCCTATGCTTTATGATACACAAACTCAGAACTGTATAGTTGACATGCAGGAAAAATTAAAATTGTCTGGGAGGAAAGGGGACTAGTGGGAGAGCAAAGAGGGGAGGTGATACGGTCAAAGTACACTCTACACGTGCATGAAAATGACCTTCCATAACCTCGTGGGGTGACTAAATAAAGGCAACATTTAATAAATAATAAAAAAGTAAATAATTTAAAATAAATAAAAAAGAACAGAGGTGAGTTGAGTCTTGGGGCGATGCAGGAGGAGGTGGGTGGGGAAGAGATGTGCCCAGGGTGGTGGGGTGAACTGGGTGAGGCTCAGAAGTGGGGAGGGTGTGGTACAGTAGAGGCTGAAGATTGCACTTCCTGGCTGGAGGCCAGGTGTCTGTGGGGACACTGCGGTTTAGAGCTAGATCTGGGAGGGCGAGTGGGTATTTATGAGGAGCCTTGTAAGCCCTGGGAGAAAATTCCAGAGGGAAGAGTCACGGTGCCCAGTGTCGAGGGTGAGAGGCTGCAGGGAGCTATCCGGTGCGTGTCTCTCAAGATATTCCTGGCAAGGAAGTCACCACACAGAGTGTCAGGGAGGGGTTGGGGTAGTACAAACCCAGCTGAAGTTCCTTTTATCCCCATCCGAAAGAAATAGAGGTGATGCGGCTCAAGTTTTGTGTTAAAAAAGATTGCTTACGTGACGGAAGTGTAGCTGAGTTGGCAGAGTGCTTGCCTAGCGTGCAGGGAACCCTGGGTTCTATACCACAGCCTCATAATCTGACATGGTGGTGCATACCTATTGTCTCAGCACTCAGAAGGTGGAGGCAATGGGGGGGTACAATGAGGAGGAGGCCAGATGGTCCAGCCTGTGATTGGTAACTCTGTTGCTTTGGGCCCCAGTGGTACATCACGGATGGAATGTGTGGCAGTGCAACCTCTTACCTTATGGCTATAAGGTGAAAGACAGAAAAAGGAAGAGATCAGGGTCCCACAGTCTCTCTGAAGGTCCCACCCACAAAGGCCTGGAGCTCTCATGTTAGGCCCCACCCCTTAAACTTTCATTACCTTCCTGTAGTGCCAAGTAGGGGAGCGAGTCATAAGACATGGACCTTTGCAGGAGTGGAGGGACTCCACTAAGAACTTTAGAGAATGATCTCTCCACAAACATGCGTGGAGTTTTAGGAAAGTCATCTCCAGGAAGGTCCCACAGTATGTGAAAGAAGACACAATTTGTGTTTGCTGGTTACCATGCAGTGAAGTGGTACAGGATGTCCATATGTCTGGAAACAAAATAGCATCCCAGTAAATTAGACCTGGATTAAAGAGAAAGTTTCTAGGGAAAATTATACAGACCAGAACAGCCCACAGACATGCAGTATGCCCATACTGTGAGACTCAGCCAATAAGCCCACACAGGAAAACATAGCTATTTGCATATGAACCAAAAGCCAAGATAAGGAAGCAGTAGTCTAGGGGTGGAGTCCAGTTGGTACACTGCTTGCCTAGCCCAGACACATGATTCCAGCACTTGGGAGACAGAAACAGGAGAGTTATGAGATTGAGTCTAGCCTGGGCTACATAGTGAAACCTTCTTTCAAAAAAAGTGAACAAAGCAATCAACCAAAATTTGAAATGATAATTATGGGTCTTTTATTTTAAAAAAAAGTCTAGGCTCTGATGGTATTTTTAAAATTTTACTTATTTGTTTTATGTGTGTGTGTGTGTGGGGGGGTGCATTTGAATACCATGGGATATATGTGGAGGTCAGAGGGCAACTTGCTGGAGCTGGTTCTCTCCTTCTATCATGTGAGTTCTGGAGATTAGACTTGGGTTCTCAGGCCCGTGGCAGGCACTGTTTCCTATAGAGCCATTTTCCTGGCCCTAGGCTCAGATAGTCTGAACAGGTACGTTCTCTTAAACCTTCAAAGAATGTGTGATTGTTGCTCCCAATTTTGTTCCAGAATTAGACAGATCATGAAAGATGCCAGTTCATTTAATAAAGTTAGTTAGTACAACTAACTCGTACCCCATAGGCATTGACCTAGTTAATTTAAACTAGTTAGTATAACCTACATTTGAGTCCTGGGTGTGTGTGTGTTGTGTATGCGTGTGTGTTCAGTGTTTGTGAATACATGGCTATGCACGCATACGGAGGTCAGAGGTTGATGTCAGGTGTCTTCCTTAGTAGCTCTCCATCTTATTTTTGAGACAGGGTCTCTCACCAAATCTAGAGCTCACCAGTTCATCTAGATTGGCTGGCAGTGGGTCCTGGGATTCTTTGGTGTCTGCCTCTAGGATTATAGGTGCTGCCATGTCTGGCTTTTAAAATGTGGGTTCTGGGTGATTGAACTCAGTTCCCTGTGCTTGTTCGGCAGGTACTTTACATCTCAGCCATCTCCCCAGCCCTGACATATTTTTAGTGATCATGTCATTTGAGAGTTTTGAAACAGCACAGCTTTAGAAAACCCATCAATGAAATTCTTGACATTAATGAATAAGAAGGCCAAGTCACTGCAGACTCAACAGCACTCGAGGGATTCTACTGAAAAACCTCTCAGAAAACCAGGAGTAGAAGGGAATTCCTTTGGTGTTCTTTTCCTTTCATTGTTATTGCATGTGGGCATAGTTTGTGGGTGGGGTGGGGTGGGGTGGTGCATGTGCCACAGGGTGTGTGTGTGTGTGTGTGTGTGTGTGTGTGTGTGTGTGTGTAGCCAAAGGACAACCTTGTGGAGTTGATTTTCTCCTTCCACTTTTACATGGGCTCTAGGAATCAAACTCAGGTTGCCAGGCATGCTGGGCAAGTGCCTTTACTAGTTGAGACATTTCACCAGCCCAAATTTGTCCATTTTATATGGAATAGATAACAAAAACACTTAAAAGAATAATAACTAATGAAGATGTCTTTGGGTCATTTATACTAAGATTTAAAAGTAGCTATACTTTTGTTACCATATCACTTTTTAAATTCCATTTTATTATTATTATTATTATTATTATTATTATTATTATTATTATTATTGTGTGTGTGTGTGTATGCATGGGCAGAGGATGATGTGCAGGAGTTGTTCTCTCTTTCCACCCCCTTAGGTACAGAGATGGAACTGAGGTCATTAGGACTGAAAGCTAGCACCTTTACCTACCTGCAGTGTTGGTTCATTTGTTATTGTTGTTAAGACACAAGCCAGAGTAATCTGAAAACTCAATTGAGAAAAGGCTTTGGTCAGACTGGCCTGCCGGCAAGCCTGTGAGATATTTTCTTGATTGATGATTGCTGTGGGAGGCCCCACCACACTGTGGGCAGGACCACCCCTGGGCATATAAAAGGCAGCCTGAGTAAGCCAGTAAGCAAGTGGCACTCCTCTATGGCTTCTGCTTCAGCTCCTGTCTCCAAGGTCCTGCCTTGAGTTCTCTGACTTCTTTCAGTGATGGGGTGTCACCTGAAGGTTGTAAGCTGAAATAAATCCCTTCCTCCCCAAGTTGCTTTCCATCATGATGCTCATGACAGCAATAGAAACCCCAAGACATCTGCTGAGCATCCCACTTCACCCCACCTTTTTCTTTCTTTCTTTTAACGTTGGGTTTGGCCAAAGCTTAGAACAAGGAGAAAGCATGAGAGACATGGGAATGGAAGTAAGACTGTCATTTGAAGACAACATGATCACCTCCATGGGAACCCCAAGCTGATCAACAGGAAGGTTATTAGAATATTGGGAAAACCCAGAGAGGCCACAAGACTGACTTGCATGCCAATGACATTGCTTTATACCCAGGCTGGCCATGGTTACATGGTTTTGGTTTCATGGGCTACATTATTTTTTCCCTTCCCTTCCCTTCCCTTCCCTTCCCTTCCCTTCCCTTCCCTTCCCTTCCCTTCCCTTCCCTTTCCCTTCCCCTCCTTCCCTTCCCTTCCCCTCCCTTCCCCTCCCTTCCCCTCCCCTTCCTCCCTTCCCTTCCTTTCCTTTTCCTTTCCTTCCTCTCCCCCTCCCCTCCCCTATCCTGCCATCCTTTTCCCTCTCTTCCCTTCCCTTCCCCTCCCCTCCCTTCCGTCCTCTTCATTTCCTTTCCCCATTTAAAATAACTCTTTATTAAAACTATAAAAACATTTCTGAACTATGGGTTGTAGAGAGAACAGTTTGGAGCAGGGACTCTCTGCTCTATAACACACTCTGTAACACTCTGCTTATATAATGGTATAAAATAAGCTGTTGCTTGCAGTAGCATAGAGTCTATAAACTATCATAATTTACCTGACACAATCTACCTGAACCATCTTGTAGAAAGTTAGAAAGAAAGAAAAACAAACAAACACCAAACCTCTTTGCCAAAGGGAGATTTGTAAGAATTAAAACCAAAATAAAACAAAACAACAACTATGCTCTACACACACAGGAGGGATGAGCTAACATGATAAAGGCACTCAGCCTCCAGAGCTACCGCTACACTAAAAGTGATCCCAATAAAAAAACTCAGCTAGACTTCTTGAAGAGTCCAACAACCCTAACGCTCACACAAAGGAATTGAGGGCCATGGATAGGCAAGTTAGGAAAGAAGAACAAAATTGGTTTGTTTTGTTCTTTGGTGTCACTATATCCTCTTTCTCATTGAGTACAGAAATGTCAGGTTTTATTCAAGCACGTAGCTACTCAGCTTGCCATCAGAATTCTTAGCTATGAAATATGGCCAAGGACCAAATTCCAGCCAACAGAACATGAACAGAAAGGCATGGGCAACATAAGGAGCATCCATCCCTCTCCTTTACAGCGTTCAGCTGATCTCACCCTGGATGGTAAGGATTATGTCCAAGGGAATAGAAGAGCAAGACAATTTCCAGACCTGGGATTTGAGTGACCATATGTACAGAATTGTCCCTCCCTGGGCAGCCACCACCTTAGATGTTTACACAGGAGAAATGCACTTTTTATCTTAATCTTTCTTTCTTTCTTTCTTTCTTTCTTTCTTTCTTTCTCTCTTTCTTTCTTGATTCTTTCTTTCTTTCCTTCCTTTCTTCTTCCTTCCTTCCTTCCTTCCTTCCTTCTTTCCTTCCTTCCTTTTTCCTTTTCCTTCTCTTCCTTCTTTCTTTTTTTCTATCTCTCTTTTGAGATAGGGTCTCATGTAGTACAGGCTAGCCTTGAGCTAACAATTTGACTGAGGATGGCCCTGAACACCCGATCCTCCTGTCTCTACCTCTTGAATGCTGGGATAACAGGTGTCTACCACCACTCCTGGTTTCTGTGATTCTAGGAGTTGAACCCAGGCCTTTGTGCATGCTAGCCAAGCTCTCTATAGAGTTATTTTGTTTGGTTGGTTTTGTTTTGTTTTTTAGTTTTTTTGAGATGGGTTTTATCTGTGTAGCTTTGGAGCCTGTCCTGCAAGTAGCTCTTGTAGACCAGGCTGGATTTGAACTCACAGAGATGCGCCTGTCTCTGCCTTCCGAGTGTTGGGATTAAAGGTGTCTGCCACATGGGCTGGCTCTAACTGAGTTTTTAAGTCTGAGAGCAGGTGCTTTGATTTTACTACCTGCTCTTGGGAAAGCATAGCTCCTGATGGTTGCAATGCAGACACTCAGGAAGCTGAGATAGGAGGATGCTGCAAGTTCAGTCTAGGCTACATGGTGAGTTCTAGGGCAGTTTGGGCTGCAGAGTGACATAGTGTCTTAAAACAGCAACCCAGGGCTGAAGGTGTAACTAGGTTAGTAAATTACTTGTCTTGTAAGCATGAAGACCCGAGTCTAATCCCTAGAACCCATGCTAAAACATGAAAATCCTAAGACTGGGGAGATGGCTCAGGGGTTAAAGTGAGTGATGTGTAAACAGGAAGACCTGAGTTTTCCTCCCTCTCTCCTCATGCTGGGGCAAGGGAAGAGATGGGTGGATCTCGGCTGCCATCAGTCTATCCAATCATTGAACAAAAGGTTCAGTGAGAGACCTTGTCTAAAAAAAAAATAAAAATAAAACAAAAACAAACAAACAAAAAATAAATCACCACCACCACCAACAACAAAAAAATGGTAGAGGAGGTGGAGAGATGGCTCAGCAGTTAGGAGCACTTGCTCCTTTTGCAGAGGACCCATGGCAGTTCCCAACTCTCTGTGACTCCAGGTCTAGGGGATCTGATGACCTTTTCTGGTCTCACGTGCACACAGGAGCACACACAGGAGCACACACAGAAGCACACACATACACACACACAGATACACACACTAAAAACAAAAACAAAAACAAAAACAAAAAAACCATCTAGGGGTGGTGGCTTTACTTGTGTAGGAGGCAGAGACAGGTGGGCAGATTCCTGGCCAGCCTGCCTAGATAAAATGGTGAGTTCCAAGCATTTGAGAGATCTTGTTTTCTTATTGTTTGTTTGTTTTATTTTGCATTTTAAAACATAGACTGCTCCTGACCCAGAATTCCTGAAGTAGGGGCTAAAGAGATGGTTCATTAGCAAAGAGCCCAAATTGCTTCAGCAGAGGACCTGAGTTTGGTTCCTAGCACCCATGTCAGGTGCCTCCTAACCATCTGTAACTCCAACTCTGGGGATCTGATGCCCCCTGCTGGCCTCTGCAAGCACTGCATACACACACACACACACACACACACACACACACACACACACACACACACTTAAAAGCTAAAAATAAAATTTTAATAGCAAACACTTGAGGCTAATGCCTGATTCTCACGTACATAGGCATACGTGTACACCCACAGACATGAACTTGTGTACTCATACACAAAAGCAAGTGAAACCGAAGTAAACAACAACAACAATAAACAAAGAGAAACCAACCAACAGAAGAAACAGATGGTGATGGCTATGAGTAGATAAATCTCAGCTGATGAATCCCTAGTGACTAAGACACATGTGCAGAGATGTCCCGGCTCATGATCATGAATGAAATGCAAATCGGAAGCGTGTTCCCACTCTGCGCCCATCAGAATGGCAAATCAGGCGGGTGGGTAATGGATACCAGGTGTTGACAGGTGCGTGGGGAGACGAGGCCCTTTGTGCACCAGTGAGTGTGGGAGTGGGAACAGGTGCGACCAGTCTGGAGAACAGTCTTTATTTTGATTTCGTTTGCATAGACTCTGGGGCCAGGAATCCCATTCCTGGGTAAAGAGCCCAGGAAATTTCTTCAAGTGGGGACATGAAAGAAGTCATGAAAGGGGACTGAGAATGACGACCAACAGGGACCCGAAAGGGATAAGGGTCTCCCTAGAAGTGAGAGCAGACTTGAAGCAAAGGTTAAGGTATACATGGAGCACATGGAGGTTGTGGGGAGCACGTCATTCCAGTGAGCCTCAACTAAACATTTATTTATTTATCGTATTATTGTGTGTGTGTGTGTGTGTGTGTGTGTGTGTGTGTGTGTATGAGAGACAGAGAGAGGGAGGGAGAGAGAGGGGGAGGGAGAGAAAGGGAGTGGGAGAGAGAGGGGGAGGGGGAGGGAGAGGAGAGAGAGAGAGAGAGAGAGAGAGAGAGAGAGAGAGAGAGAGAGAGAGAGAGAGACTGTTGTATGCATCCTGGGAACAACTGTTTAAAAGATAATCACTTCATTGCATTTTGTTTGTTTATGGTAGGCTCTTTAATTGTATTTTATTAACTTTTTGTGTGTATGTTATTGTATATGTGTGGAAATGTATATGTCACAGCGGAGTTATGGAGGTTAGAGGACAACTTGTCACCATCCCTGCCATATCTTCTATTTTCTGTATGCAGGGATTTCTTGGGTTTATAAAGTGTAGGTGCATAGGGGTGTGTGTATATATGGAGTCCAGAAGTAATGTCGGGCGTCTCCCTCTATCACTTGCCACAGTTTTTTTGTTTTGTTTTTTGAGACAAGGTTTTTTCACTAGTCTAGGACTGGCCAGGTAGACTAGAATGGCTGAGCAGCGAGCCTAAGGGACTTGCCTGTCTCTTCCTCTCCAGCGCTGAGCTGACAAGCATGCACCCCCACATCTGGCTTCTTTTATGTGGGTTGGGAGACAGAATCCAGGTCCTCATGCTTGTACAGCAAGCATCTTAGTAGCCGAGCGCTTTCTCAAATTCTCTACTGTATTGTTTGAAGCAGAGTCTCTCCAGTGAACCTGGAGTTCGAGGATGCAGCCAGGCTGGGTAGCCAGCAAATCCTAGTAACCTTCATGTCTCCACTCTCCCCAGCACAGGCACATACTGCCATGGCCAGCTAATTCACATGGGTGCTGGGGACCCGAACTCAGGTTCTCATACTTATGTGGCAATACTCACTCAGCCATCTCCCCAGTCCCCAGGGACTAAAACACAGGAAACATTGCACCCCACCCCCACAGCTCCCCACCCTCTCCTTTCTGTCTCCCCAGAACCACCCACCACAATGAGCTTCATTTCTTTGTACACAGTTGTATTTTCACTCATAGAGAAGTATTCACAAACAGAATACCATGTTGTTTTGCATCATTTAAGATTTTGTATAAACGCTCTCAGGCTGCCCTACCTCCTTCTCACTTGCTTTTGGGTCCACACTGTTTAGCCAGCACCCTGGTGGACACAAACACCTCCCACCCACTCCCCGTTGCTGCCAATATCTATCCATAGTAAGACGCTGTGGTGTCATTCACACCAGTTTCTCATTGATGGAGAACGTTGTTGTCTCTAGTTTTTTTGCTTTCTCGACAATGGTTCAGTAAACATTCTTGTGTGTGTGTGAGTGTGTTGGCACCCATATGCATGGGTTTCTGTTGGAGAAGGTTCCAGTCGTCTGTGGTACATAACAGATTATCTCAAAACATCATGGTTTGAGGACTGGGGAGACGGCTCAGTTAGTAAAGTGCTGGCTTGCAAATATGGGGATCCCAGATGAGTCCTCAGCTCCCAGGTAATGCAGTCAGGCGTGGTGGTGTGCACCTGTAACGGCAGCACTGGGGAAGTGACATCAGGAGGAGCCCTGGGTCTCACTGGCCAGCTAGTCTTGATGAATCGGTGAGCTTCAGGTTCAGTGAGGGAGCCTGTCTTAAAAATTAAGGTGGAGCCGGGCATGGTGGCACATACCTTTAATCCCAGCACTCTGGAGGTAGATGAAGGTAGATCTCTGTGATCTGGAGGCCAGCCTGGTTGGTGTACATAGCAAGTTCATGGCCAGCCAAGGCTACATAGTGAGACCTTGTCTCAAAATGCAAAATAATAAATAAATAAATAAATAAGGCAGAGAGTGACATCAACCTCTGACATCCACACATACATGTACCAACACACACACACACACACACACACACACACACACACACAGTGTGATGGGGGAAGTACTTCTGTGTATGTTTATCTTATTGATTGTTTAATAAAGTTGGCCAATGAAACAGCAAGTTAGACAGGACTAGGAGTCAAAGAGGATTCTGGGAAATGTAGTAGAGAAGTGGTGATCCAGGCCAGAAGTGACATAGCAAGGAGACTCATATTTGAGCAAGGAGAAATAGGAAGTGTCCCTTTTTCCCTTCGCCTCCTCCAGCGGCGGGATGTGAGCCACTGGCAAGGAGGGACGCCAATAAGGCGTCCAATAAGATGTCTTAAAAAATATATAGGTTTATGATAGCTAAGACTGAGCTAACAGATGAGAAATCCTAGTCATTGGCCAAGCAGCATTTGAACCTAATACAAGTTTCTGTATATTCATTTGGGCCCTAACTTGGGCGGGCGGCTGGCGTAAAGTGCACATGTGGCGGTGGGGCTCGGCGGCATTTGGCAGAAAGATTTATCATAACACACAGTGGTTTGAAACGTAATAATATTTTATTATGTTTCACAATGTCAGGAATTTGGGGGAGGGCTGAGCTGGGAGTGGCTTTGTTGAGATGAGTAAGGGAGGTCACCAAGACTGTTGACAGCCGAGGCCCTTGCTGCTCCAATGTTTGTGTGTACACATGTGTATGCAAATAGAGGCCAGAGACTGAGGAAGGGTGCCTTTCTCCATCACTCCCCAGATTATTTTCTGGAACAAGGTCTCTCAGTGAGTCTGGAACTTGCCGATTCAGCTTGGCCAGGCTGGTGATCCCATCTCTCGGATTCACATTTCCACCTTCCCAGTGCTGGGTTCACAGGTGTGCGTCACTGTGCCTGATTTGTGTGTGAACCCTGGGGGTTGAACTCAGGTCCTCAC
This sequence comes from Cricetulus griseus, assembly GCF_003668045.3. Taxonomy (NCBI): domain Eukaryota; kingdom Metazoa; phylum Chordata; class Mammalia; order Rodentia; family Cricetidae; genus Cricetulus; species Cricetulus griseus. Next base: position 69,147,730 of record NC_048598.1, read on the forward strand.
TTTACCCACTGAGCCATCTTCCCTGCCATTTGCTCCAATGTTCTAACGCTCTCCAAGGTGTTGGCTAGAGAGGGAAGATCAGAGTTCAGGGCAAGTTGGTCCTTCCCACTTCTTGGGAGAACTTATAGAGATGTGTGCTGGACGTGTATTGTGTCCACCGGTCTCCCTTGGCAGTATTTCACCCTGGCATGCATTTGAAACTGCATCTTAGGTGAAGCTGAAGTTGCATCTTTTCACCTCCCCTTAGTGAAAGGTGAGTATGTGGCCTGGGCAGGTCAACTAGTATATTGCTAATAGTACAACCCCAGTCACTGCACAAGAAATCAGATCCAGAGTTTTATTCATGAAGTTAAGAAAAGAGGCTCTCTCTATCCTCCACAAGGGACTCTGTGGACAGGTGGGGGGGGTGGTCCATGAAGACTTGGTGTGGTGATTTGAGGAAGAATGGCCCACATAGGCTCATAGGTTTGAATGCTTTGTCACCAGGGAGTGACATTATTAGGAGGTGTGGCCTTGTTGGAGTTGGTATAGCCTGGTTGGAGGAAGTGTGTCACTAGGGGTGGGCTTTGAGGCTTCATATGCTCTAGCCAGGCCCAGTCTCTCTTTTCCTGCTGCCTGTTGACTCAGGTAGAACTCTCAGCTCCTTCTCCAACACCAAGTCTGCCTTCATGCCGCCACATTTCCTGCTGTGATAACAATGGACTAAACCTCTGAATCGAAAGCCAGCTTCCTTTACAAAAGTTGCCACAGTCATGGTGTCTCTGCACAGCAAGTTATCATTCACCTAGACACTTGGACTACTAAACCTGGATTTGGCCACACCTGAATCCAAATTATTCTCATTTTCTCTTTTTCCCCCCTCTTCCTCACCCCCACTTTTTTCTTTTATTTGTTTATTTTGAATTATGGGCTTATACAGTCCAGGCTGGCCTTGAATTAGACTTTTAGCTGAGGATGGCTTTGAACTCTTTGTCAGATCCCAACCTTATAAGTGCTAAGATTATAGCATACACCACCCTACCTGGTTTTATTCAGTGCCAGGATCAACCCAGGGCCTCACTCATGCTAAGCAAGCCCACTACTGACTGAAATACATCCCTATCTCTAGATGGAGCTCTTTTGGGGGCAAGAATTCAAAGCCACTGAGACTGGGCAAGAGAGTTTTCCTGCAAGGGAGGTGGGAGGCAGCTGTTGCTGGAGCTGTTCCTAGTAGACACCAGGTGAGCTTCCACTAGAGGCCTACAGTGATGATACTGCCGGCTATTGAGGCTCCTGGCAGCAGGGTGATTGCGGGCAGAGGGAGGAGTCTCCCTCCATTTGCTCACACAGAGGTTGTCTGTTTTCTGTTTTCCATTCTTTACCAGGACTGTGGCCCCACATCCCTGCTACTTGGGAGGAAGGATGCAGGGGCCTGGGGCACTCCATCTTCCCTGGAGCTGTCAGGGGACGGCCATGTCCTCCTGTACCTGTGTATAGCTGTCTTCATACCCCTTTCTCTGTGCTGCCCTCCCCAGAGCCAGGGGCACATCTGATGTATGATTCCTACAATCTCAGGGTACAGGCCCTCCCACCAGAAGTGAGGTTCAAGAGATGGATGACCAAGGGCAATACTTACTCTGGAGAGATGAGCTGGGAATGAAGGATGCTAGACAGCTGCAGAAGACCAGAGGGCAGTGGGTGGGGTGTGCACTGGTTTTCAGGAACCTGTCATGAGTGTTTTAATTTCTGTCCTGGAAGAAATCTTGGAACCCATTAGCAGTTAGCCCCAGTCTTCATCTTTGCAGTCTTCCATGCACACCAATTCACTTCCTTGTTCTTTTTTTCATTCTTCATCCCCCTATGTATCTCTCTAGCCACTCTCCTGCTCATCCATCTATCCACTCCTTCACTCAGTCACCCCTCTGGTCACTCATCCAACTTCCTATACACTCACTTGCATCCTTAGAATCAGTCTCCCATCTATTCACTCTCCCACACACCCATCTATCTTTCTATTCACCCTAACACCCATCTGCTCATCCATTCTCCCACCCATCCATCCATTCATTTTCACAACCAGCCATCCATCCATCCATCCATCCATCCATCCATCCATCCGTTTATTCATGTACATACCATCCATCATCCATTTATCCGAATGTCAGTAGCTACTCACCTTTCTACCCTTACTCACTGTGGTGGTTTGAATAGGAATTTCCCCCATAGGCTCATATGTTTGAATACTTAGTAATCAGGGAGTGGCCCTACTTGGGAGGGCTTAGGAGGTGTGGCCTTGTTGGAGTAGGTGCAGTCTTGTTGGAGGAAGTGTGTCACTGGGAGTGGGCTTAGAGGTTTCAAAGACCCAATCCAGACCCAGTGGTTCTCTCTCTCTTCCTACTGTCTGAGGATCTGGACATAGAACTCTCAACTTCTCCAGCACCATGTCTACCTGTGTGCTGCCATGCTTCCTACCATGATGACAATAGACTAAGCCTCTGAAACTGTAAGCCAGCCCATATTAAGTGCTTTCCTTTATAAGAGTTGCTATGGTTATGGTGTCTCTTCATGGCAATAGAACACTGACTAAGATACTCATCCATTTGTCCGTCCTCCTGTCCATCCATCCATCCATCATCCATCCACACATCACTCACCTGTCCACATAGCCATCCATATACCATTTAGTCATCGTTCCACATATCTATCCTTCAACTCATCCATCCATTGATCAATCAACCCACCCATCCTATCCCCATCTGTCCATCTACCTATACATCATTCACCCATCCATCCATTCACTCATCCACCTAACCACCCACTGATCTACGCATCTGCTTCACTCTCACCAAGGGAAGTAAGGGCCAGTCTTCAGGACCCAGCAATGTGTGTTTGCAGTCTTGGCCTCAGCATGTCCAGGCTGTCCTTAGATATGCTACTTTATCTCACTGCCCTTCAGTTCCTTCGATTCTATCATGGAGATGAAGGCAGTGCCTTCCTCATAGGACTGTCTGTCAGGATTAAGTGAGATATGCATGCATAAGAGGTTGTCTTCTGGCCTCCATGTATAGGTACACACACACATGCACCCCCCCACACACACACATCATAATGCTCAATACTCATGCCAGAAGGATGAGTCTAAGAGACACCAGGAGAGGAAAGACACTCTTTACAGCTCCCAGCATACTGACTGCTGGTTTGGGTTGCAGAACAAGTTGCTCTGCTCTTGGATTCTGGGGTTTCATGCCAGTCATTTCTATCTAGTGTGTGTGTGTGTGTGTGTGTGTGTGTGTGTGTGTGTGTGTGTGTGTTATGTATGTATTTTTTATTTTAATTTATGTGTATGAGTGTTTTGCCTGTGTGTATGTGTATATACTATGTGCATGCCTGGTGCCCACAAAGACCAGATAAGAGTGTCAGATTTTCCGTTACAGCCGGAGTTACAGATAAGTGTGAGCCACCATTAAGGTTCTGGGAATCAAACCTGGGTCCTCTGCAAGAGCAACAAGTGCTCTTATCCACTGAGCCATTTCTCCAGCCCTAAGACTGGATATTTTAAAGAGACTGAATTTTTAAAGATTGTGAAACTTTTAAAATTATACTGTTTTATATTGTGATATTGATATTAATATGAGATACTGGGGATAAACAAGAAAGGAAAGGTTGTGGCTTAATAGTAGTGTGTTGGTGTGTCAGACTGACAAGGGTCTTTGTACTGTTTTGTTTGTTGTTTTTGTCAACTTGACACAAGCTGGAGTAATCTGGGAAAAGAAACCTTAATTGAAGAAATACCTCCATTAGAGTGCCTGTAGGACATTTTCTTGACTTATAATTGATGTGGGACACTCAGGAAACAATGGGTGCTGCTGCCACTGTGTAGTAGTCCTGGGGATAACATAATAGAGGGAGCCATTTTAGGTCCAAGGAGAGATCTGGCACTAGGGAGATTTCCAGAGATCTACAAAGATGACATGAACTGACAATCCAGGCAATGGTGGAAAGGATAACCTAAATGCCCTTCCCCTAAAATGAGATTGATGACTACTCTTTATGCCATCCTAGAGCCCTCATCCAGTGTCTGATGGAAGTAGAGGCAGACACCCACAGATATACACTGAACTGAACTCTGGAACTTAGTTGCAGAGAGGGAGGAAAGAAGAGCGAAGGGGTCAGTACCAGGTTGGAGAAACCCACAGAAACAGCTGGGCTGAACAAGGGGGAGCACATGGACCCCAGATGCTGTCTGGGAGGCCAGTAAAGGTCTGATCCAGACCCCTGAACATGGATGTCAATGAGGAGGCCTCTGCACTCCAGGGAGCCTCTGGAAGTGGATTAGCATTTTTCCCTGGTATAAGAAGGGACTTTGAGAGCCCATGCCACATGAAGGGATACACTCTGGCCCTGGACACATGGGGAAGGGCCCAGGCCCAGCCCAGGATGATGTGGTGGACTTTAAAGAGCCCCTGTTGAAGGCCCTACCCTGCCTGGGGAGTGGAGGGTGGATGGGGTGGGGTTAGGTCAGGGTGGGGTAGGAGGGATGAGGATGAAGGGAGGGAGAGGGAGAAGGGATTGACATGTGAAACAAGCTTGTTCCTAATTTGAACTAATAGGAAGAAAGAAAGAAAGGAAGAAAGAAAGAAAGAAAGAAAGAAAGAAAGAAAGAAAGAAAGAAAGCGTGCTGAGCAAGCCAGGAGGAGCAAGTCAGTAAGCAGTACTCCTCCACAGCCTCTGCTTCAATATCTGACTCCAGGTTCCTGCCTCCCTGATTTCCCTCAACAATGTTACATGGAAGTGTATGCTAAATAAATCCTTTTCTCCTCAAGTGTTTTGCTGTTGTTGTTGTTATGGTGTTTTATTGTAGCAACAGAACACAAACTAGGACACTTTCTTATGACGGACCCCTCCCCCCTTTTTGGTAGACATTCTCTAATTTAATCTTCCTCATAGTCTATTATTTTTTAGTAGTTACTCTATTCATTGATGCATGCTTTTTAAAAAGAGATTTTGTTTTTAATTATGTGTGTGTATGTGCTTGTTTATGTGAGTGTCGGTGCTCTCAGAGGCACCGGCACTGGATGGTGGTGGTAAGCTGCCCGACAAGGGTGCTGGAATCTGAACTTGGGTCTTCTGCTCTTAACTGCTGAGCCATCTTCCCAGGCCTGAACTTTTTACTGTTTTTTTTTATTTTTTATTTTGAGACAGGGAATCATATAGTCTAGGCTGGCTTCAAATTCACTGTGTAGAGAAGCTAGGAAAGAAGGAGGACCCTAGAAGAGACATACATGGACCCCGGAGAAGGGGAAAGGGACAATATCTCCTGAGTAAATTGGGAGCACAGGAGGAGGAGGGGGTGGGAGAAAGAGGAGGGGAGAAGAGGAGGGGGAAGAGAACATGAGGGATCAGGAAGGTCGAGTTGGGGGAAGAACAGAGGAGAGCAAGGAAAGAGATACCTTGATAGAGGGAGCCGTTACGAACTTAATGAAGAAACCTGGCACTAGGGAAATTTCCGGAAATAAACAAGGATGACCCCAACTAAGAATCTAAGCAATAGTGGAGAGGCTACCTTAAATGACCTTCCCCTATAATGAGGTTGATGACTACCTTAAATGCCATCATAGAGCCTTCATCTAGTAGCTGATAGAAGCAGAAGCAGAGATTCATAGCTAAGCACTGAACTAAACTCCTGGAATCCAGTTGTAGAGAGGGAGGAGTGATGAGCAAAGTGGTCAAGACCATGCTGGGGTAACCCACAGAAACAGCTGACCTGAGCAAGTGGGAGCTCACAGACCCCAGCCAGACATCTGGGGAACCAGCATAGGACCGAACCAAGGTCCCTGAATGTGGGTGTCAGTAGCAGAGTTTGGGCAATCTATGGGGCCTCTGGCAGTGGAACCAGTACTCATCCCTAGTGCATGAGTGGGCTTTGGGAGCCCATTTCCTATGGAGGGTTACTCTCTCAGCCTAGACACGTGGGGGGGTGGGGTGGGCCTAGGTCCTGTCCCAAATGATGTGACAGACTTTGATGATTCCCCCATGAGAGGCCTCACCGTCCCTGGGTGGATGGGGGGGGGTGGAAGGGGGGACAGAGGGGGGATGAGAGAGAGAGGGAACTGGGATTGTTATGTGAAATAATATTGTTTTTAATTTAAATAAAATTTAAATAAAAAGAACAAAGAAATGAAAAAAATTCACTGTGTGACCAGGGCTGACCTCCTGTCTCTCCTCCTGAGTGTTGGGATTACACCTAGTTTACGTTGTGCTGGGCATCGAACCCAGGCCTTCATGAATGCAAGGAAACTACTCTACCAACTCAGCCACATCCTCAGTCCTTCCTTCTAAACAATCTAAAGTTTGAGACCAAATTCATTTTCCAATATGAAATTAGGTCCAGAATGCTGGAATGGCTTGTTCAGGTCACATTGCAGTGCCTTCCTGAGATGTGCTAAGTTCCCTATCTTACTTAGTCCCTTCAGTCCAGCTCCCTCCCATCTCTGGTCCACTGCTTGTTGAGTGAGGTGTTCTTGCCAAGGTGGTCTTCCTCTGGCTGTCTCTCGAGGCATCTCCACACTCTCTCCACAGGCCCACACCTGAAGTCCCAGTAGTCATGACAGAGATCTGTAACAGTTTCAACAAGGCTGCACTGGGAGAGGACAGACTCTGTGCTCTCTCCTGCTGGGAGATCAAGGCTGCCAGGGTTCCCACCACTGTGGCCAAGGCAATCAGCAGGCTGGAGGAGCCAAGGGAGGGTGACTGGAGAGCCTGTTGCCCTGTCCTCCCCTGACCCCAGGCCAGGTTGCTTGGGACAGTCCCCAGGGAAGCAAGACAAAATCTACAGATTGTAGCAAAGTCCGAATAGCATCCACCCTGTCCTTGCCAGGCCGGAAACTGGCCCCAGGCCCGGGCAGATTCAGGCCTCTGGGAACTTTGGAGTCAAATCAGTCTCACCATCCCACGATGTGGGGCAGCCTCCCCATGTCAACGGAATCCAACCTCATCCTCACATATTTAAAACAATATATTTTTATTTGTGTCTACATGTGTGGCTGTGTGTGCCTGCCACACATGTGCCAGTGCCTGCAGAAACCAGAAGAGGGCATTGGATCCCCTGGAGTTGGAAGGAACTGTGGTTGTGAGCTGCCTGATGAAGCTCAGGTCCTTGAAAGAACAGCAAGGGCTTTCAGCCGCTGAACCGTCTTTTCAGTGTCCATGCTGTGTTTCTGGAGTTTTGTCTGTGTGCCAGGTCTGTGTTACCTATAGACGGTTCCCATTCTCAGAAAAGCAGCCTTCTGTCTGACCTCCTATGAGATGTCAGTCTATCAGCTGGGTGGTCAGGAGTGGCGAGTACTGTGGGGTCAGCTGTCAGAGGCACCAAGAGTTCAGGATGAGATTGGATTAGCATCTTTATCCCAGAGCTCATGAGTTCCCACTGGGGCCAGATGCTAAGTGAGGTTTGGGGTTGGAGGCAAGGAAGTGAGCCAGCTAACACTGTGGGAACTTGAAAGCTTCCTCTTTCTGGTTCACCGAATGGCCTGCCCTCCTCCCAGCTTGATAATACATGGGGCTACACCTAAGATATCCATGAGTAATAGAATGGCTAGTCCCATCTCTGGGCATCTTTTGCCCTTAGCTTCTGATGTCCCATCCAGTTCTGCTGACATCCCAGGCCCTGCAGGCCATCCTCGGACCATGCTAGTCCTGACTATTACCCACCCCTCTGTCCCTGGCCATCTCCTTTGCTTCTACCATACTCAGTCTGGGTACCATGCCACACTGTCTCATTGCCATTATCTGAGACACCTTACAGGTCGGCCACAAGGGACTGTGGTAGATGACATCAAGATTTGCTATCCCTAAGAGGGAGGAGCTAAGCTTTCATACTGTCACTGATTCTGAGAACATAGAAAATTCTCATAAATAGTTACTACAGAATGGCTGGTGGAGTTTAATTTTTGCTGCTGTGATACAAGTTTGACAAAGAGCAATTTAAGGAAGATAGGGTTTATTTCACGTCACAATTCCAGGTTACAGCCTATTATTGTGGAGAAGGCAAGACAGGAACTTAAAGGAACACACCCATAGGCAAAAACAGCAAGAGGGCTGTAGGAGTGTGCACCTTTGGCACCTTTAATCCCAGCACCCAGGAGGCCAGGGAAGGTAGACCCTGTGAGTTCAAGACCATCTCGTTCTATATAGAGAGTTACAGGACAGTCAGTATTATATAGTAAAACCTCATGTCAAAAAAACAAATAACAACAAAAGAGCCGAGAGAGAGTAAATGCATGGATACTTGATTGCTTGATCTCAGCTGGTTTTCCCTTCTCTTCTCTTATACTGTTCTGGACTCTGTGTCTAGGGAATGGCACCCCTCACAGTGGACTGAATCTTCCTATATTGTCAATTAACAATAAAGACAATCTCTCACAGACATGCTCACAGGCCAAACTGATCTACAAAATTCCTCAACCAGTTTAGTTGCATCAATTAAAACTCTCTCCCAGGGTGTTTCTAGGTTGTGTCAATGACAGTTAAAAACTCTCTATCATAACAACCAAGTGAACAAATGGGTCTTAATCCTCAGTCATGTTGTAATTTGGTCATTTAAACCCATGGACCCTGGCCAGAGGTGGGGATGGATAAATGATGAACTCTGGACTGGTGAAGTGCTAGCTTTGCAAGCATCGAAGATCTGAGTTTGATTCTCAGAACCTACATAAAAGAAGCAAAGTGTGGTGTCCACTTGTAATCCCAGCGCTGGACAGGTGGAGGCAGCATCCTTGGTACTCTGTGAACAGCTGGTCTAGTACTTGTATAGGTATATAAAACCACAACACAACACAATGCAACACACATCCCAATGATGATATTTACCATGATCTATTAAAGAGGGATGAAAGTTCTTTGCCACTATCCCCATCCAAAGATGGAGTCTGGGGCCAGATGATGGCTCAGTGGATAAAAACACTTGCTACACAAGCATGAGGACCTTAGTTCAAATCCCAGACACCCACATATAAAGTTGGGCATAGCCATGCACCTGTGACTCCAGTGTTGTGGATGATTGCTGGAGCTTGTTGGATGCCAGCCTAGTAGTGAGAGATCATGTCCCAATAAAACAAGGTACAGACTGATAGAACAGGACACCCCCTTTCCTCCTGTGGTCTATGTCCATGCATGAATGTGATATTTGCACGCATACATGCACATGTACCACACACACTATAATACTCACACACCAAATAACAATGATGATGATGGTATGAGTCTATTTTCTCTTCTCTTAGATATTGGCTACTTTTTGATCAAGTTCTGGACATGGCATTGTATAATGTCCAATAACCATCCCAGACTATAAGATATTTGTAGCATCTTTCCCATCTTAAGACATTTGGAACATTTCTTCTCATAACTCTGCAATTGCTTATAAGAGAACTACAAACATAGCAGATGTTGCTACTGCTACCAAATGAGCAATGATGTCATTCTGGACCTTCCAGCCCAGCTGGAGACCCTAAGATTGCAGAGCTGGCTTAAAGGGCTCCTGCTACTCAAGGCAGAAGAACCACTTTGCTGAGCACTGCAGATCACTTGCAAGCAAGTTTTAGAGGAGGCTGTAAGGCACTGGAAGCTACAGGGCAGACTGTTCTGTTTCATGCTAGGACAGAGGTCTCTTAAGACAGGAAGGAAGTTCCAAACTGAAATGCTCTAACATAGAGGGAGACTGTAAAGACTCAAGAAGTGGGACAGTGAGATAGCTCAATGGTAAAGTGTTGCCATGCTTGATGACCTAAGTTTGATACATGTGACTCACTTGGTGGAAGAAGAGAACTGACTTCTGTGAACTGTCTTCTAACATCCACATACATGCTGTGGCACCTGTGGCACCCCACCCCAGCACACACATTCAGTTGTGAGCACACAGCTGCCGCACAATAAATACATTAATGTAATAAATGCATAGAGACTCAGGAAGAAAAGAAAACTTATAAGGCCCAGTTAGTAAGTAAACAACTCACAAGGCTCAGAAAGTTCCTGAAATTTACAAGATCCACAAAGCCCCCTACTAAGGGCATGTAAGCAGTGACAATTGCTGGGGAAAAGAGACTTTCAGAACTTGAGGGCTGACTGCAGGTCATGTATGGAATTTTTCTGAGCTATTACCCCTGCTGCATCACTGGGCTTTCCAGTGATGCAGCTGCCTGTGAGTCATCCATGCTCCCATAAATAACCCCAATAAACTCATTGGACTTGGGTGGAATCATTCCTTTGGTCTGTCTTCAGTGCCCTACTGGGGTGGGTAGACATCTGTTGATGTCTTTTCAGGGAAAGTCACACAATACTCACATACTTATGAGACTTCCCATGACCCCACTGTGATGACAAGGTCACTACTTTCAGATGAGGGAGACTGAGGATGAGGGAATGAAATAATTGACTTAATATCAGGATGTTAGTCTAAGAACCAGAGCAAGACTTTACCTGGCTATAAGCCTGTCCTCTTTCTGTTCCACCCTCCAGCCTTTCTCTGGGACCAGAGATAGCTTGAGACCTGATATATGGACCTAGACTGGTTAGAGACTGGTGACTATGGTGACTCAATTGTCACCATGGTGGGAAAAGGAGAGCAGAGGGTATTTGACGGAGATACCCCATGACCAGCCACTACAAAGTGGCTGACCCTGGATGGATATGAATGCTTGGCTGTGGGCCTAGTGTGAAATCACATTCTCCTCACTAGGCCATGGCTGGGTCACAGTATGCCCCTGGCCTCACACTGCCTTGCTCCTGTTGGCTTTGTCTAGGAACAGGGGCTGTCAGCCTCAAGAGAACACCCCAAGGCTCGGCCACGCTTGTCGAGAGGCATTAGTGTGAGGCTTTGAAGTGCGGACCTCCAGGCCTTGCTCTGGGCTGGGGTTGGCCCAGGATTCCTTTCTTCTGACCCAGGGGGTGGAGGCCAGTCCAGGCCTGTACTTGAGCGCAGCACCCGTTGCCTCAGATGCACTTGGCGGCCTGTCTCTCTCTTCAGTCCCGGCAGGGTCTTTGAGTGCTTGGCACCCCTTGGCCTGGACATGCTGCCAGGCAGCCTTCACCGTGACACCAGAAGCAATGGATGCTGACTGTCAAGAGTTGACCTAACTCAGCAGTGTGGAAAAGAAGGACAAGTTAAATAATCACAAACGTTAAAGGTACAAGGGATATGTTGAGATAAATGCCGTTCCTTTCTTCTTACATATCCTTCTGCTTGTCAGGGTGGAGAGAGGGTAGGGTGACGTGCAGGTGGGTGCATGCTTGCCATGGCACTGGAGTCAGTTCTCTCCTTTCACATTTATGTAGGTTCCAGGGATTGAACTCAGGTCTTCAGGCCTGGGTGGCAAATACCTTTACCTCCAAGCCACTTTGCAGGCCCCTGAGATATATTAAAATTTGGTTTATTAATTACCTATTGTTTACCACAATTTTTGTTCCTATGCATATGGCCATGCAGGTATGTGCACAGCTGCACATGTATGTATGCACGAATGTGGAAGTCAGAGGTGTGAGGTGCATTGTTCCTCAGGTGCTGTCCTGTGTTAATGAGACGGGTTCTCTCATATTTACCTGGAGCTTGCTAGTTCATCTTGGTTGGCTGGCCATCAAGTGTTAACCAGTACTGGGATTACAAGTGCACTGCCCTGGGCTGGAGAGATAGCTCTGTGGTTAAGAGGTTAACTGCTCTTCCAGAGGAAAACAAGTTCAGTTCCCAGCACCCACACAGGGTCTGACAACTGCCTGTACCTCCAGATCTAGGGTGTCTGATGACCTCTTCTGGCCTCTGAAGGCCATTGAAAAGCCCTTTGCTTTCACTATTAAATATATTTTTATGTATTTGTCCACCACTAAAAAAAAAAAAATCCTCCAAAATAATTTACGACAGGGTTAAAACTAGAAAAACAACTAGATAAATTTTTAATTAAAAAAAAAACAAAAATTCTTTAAGGACACAGGTGTGTCTGGGCTTTTTCATGTGGTCCTGTGGATGAACTCTGGTCCTCAAACTTGCACAGCCACCACTAAACTGAATGAGCCGTCTCTCCAGCCCACATCCCTGCAATCTGAATTTAACCAGGCACTCCACATTTTTTTTCAGTGCCTTACCAACCTATCTGGGGTCTGTTGCTTGTCATAGAGAAGTGAAGGGTCTGGATTTGTGGTCTCAGAACTCCTGGGACTTGGCAGAAGTGTGTGGCATGAAGCCTCCTTGAGCATGAGAAACTTGACCCTGAACTCTGGGAGTTCTCTTCTTGGTCCACTCAGTGTGTCATTTGTCATTTGTTGTCACATCAGGCTAGGACACAGCCTTTTGGAGACCTCCTTTTGGCAGCAACGTGGTGGGGCTTCCCATTTCCTCTTCCTTTCCCATTTTCTCCTCCTCCTCCCCTGCTCCCTCCTTCTTTTTCATTTCTATGCTATATCGCCTAGACTGGACACAAACTTGCCGTCCTCCTGCCTCTGCCTCTTGTGTGTTAGACTTCCAGGAGCTATGGATTGTTAGTTAAGAATTGTGAGTTATGGATTGTTAGCAAGCCCCAGTGATAGCTGCCTCTGCTCCTCACAGCACCACAGTTACAGGTACATCAGCTCCCCTGGCTTCTTGGGTCTTTGTGCTTGTGTAGTAAATGGCTTAAGCCCTGTGCACCAGAGGAGAGCATAGCAATGCCGCAGCATAGGGTCCCACCCGCAGGGCCTGAGGATGGAAAGGGGCTACTTTAGACTCTCTGTGGGACACCATGGTGTTCAGAACTCACAGCTCCCTGCCTTCAGGCAGTGGGGGCTAGCAGGGCTTCTGATACTAGGATCCTGGCGCTTTCTCATTCCCATAACCCCAGGACTTTGAGGGCCAGGGCAGGAGAATCGCTGGGGCTTGCTGGCTGTCAGCCCTAGCTCCAGGTTCCCTGAGAAGATCCTGCCTCAAGGAAATAAAGTGGAGCGATAAAGCAGACATTTGATTTGACATTTTCCTATGACCTCTGTCTGTGCATACATGATATAAACACACACACACACACACACACACACACACACACACACACACACACACACACACACACACACACACGGTAACAACAAAACCAGCATCTTTGAATGGAAACCTTAACTGGTGAACCTGCCCCAGCCCTTGATTGACTATTTCACTGAACATAATCTTGGTTTCTCTTTTTGTGAACTAGGAAGAGGTGCTGCTTGTCAGGGTAGCCGGAAGCCTGGTGTATTCAGCCTGGTTCCAGGAGAGCTCCCGAAATGGCGCTTCTTGTTCCAGTAGTCTTGCAGGGTCAAGTGGCAGTCCCTCCTGACTGCCCCTGGCTCTGGGCTTCTGATGGGTGCTCCTCCCATCTTTCCCAGCAGTGGAGCTGGGGGTCTCTCGACAGGCACTGCCATTGTTTTCTCCCGCCCCAATCTGTTTTGAATCAACCACGTTTTCCGTCCTGAGCAGTAATCCCCAGCATTGGAGGGATATTGTGAAATGTCAGGCCTCTCTGGAGGCATCTCAGCAACATGTTTTTGAATGTTCGGCATCACATATGGGGACAATAAATACTGAAAATATGTGCAAGGGAACAGGATGGGAGCGTGCTTGGCTCGCAGCTTTGCTTCCCGCCCTGGAGCCGGATTTTTGCATCACAATAAATTAGCTGCTGTGGAATGAGAGCCCCAGAAGCATCCTGGGCCCTCACTCCAACAGCCTCAGACCTCAGGAGCCAGGCCTTGAGTCCCAGACTAGAGTCCTCAGGCTAGTCTCCAAGGGTTCCTGAGTCAACTGTAAGAGGGTCCTTCTTGGGGCTGTCTACAGCCTACCTGCAGAGCCAACACCTTGGCTAATCATGCAGGTGAGGGTGCTAAGGTCAGGTAGGAGGGCTTAGAATACCCACTTCTGCCTTCAGATAACCCCCAGAGCTGGACTGATAACAGTGGAGAAGACATTGTGCCTGGAAAGTTTTGTCCTCTGGTACCATTGACTCCCGGTGTTTTAATCCAGAGTGCCTCAGAGATAAATGCACCTTGCTCACCTACCTGCCTTGGACATGAGGACCTGTGAAGGGTGTGTGTGTGTGTGTGTGTGTGTGTGTGTGTGTGTGTGCACAGATTCATACAGACTCATACAGTACTTTATGTAGAGCCCATGGTTAAGTCAAATTCAAACTTGTGTGAGATGGGTTACCTGGGGTGAGATACCTTAGATCTCTGAGCCCCAGTGTCCTTGTCCATAGAATGATGACAAGTGCTCTGTTCCAGGGAGGGTTTCAGGAAAGCCACCTACAAGGGTGCCCTCTCCTAGTCCCCTGTTTTCGTAGACACAGGCTGATAGCATTTGCAGCATACTGCATTAAGATAGACAATGGGTGGAGCACTGCATCACTAACGATAAAATAGTTGCCACTTGTCACCAAGCATCAATGTCATTCTTAGTTTCTCAAGTTGTTCAGGAGCTGGGTGGTTGTTGTCCATCATCTTGGTGGGGTGGCCAGAAAGCACCAAAGCCCTTGTGGGCTCCTTCCTGCTTCAGTATCCTGGTGACCTAAGCCATTCTAGGAGAAAGGGTTCAGATTGGTCTCACACACATTATGCAGTCAAGGATGACCCTGAACTTCTCATCCTCCTTTCCAAGTGCTAGGATGTCAGGAGTGCAACACTATGTCTGACGTGTGTGATGCTGGGGATGGACCCTAGGGCCTTGTGAATGCTAAGCCTGCACCCCACTAACTGAGCCACAACCCAAGACTCCAGCTTCTGCTTTTTAAATACCAGAATATGGGCTGACAAGATGGCTCAGCTTGTAAGAGAACTAACTGTGTAAGCCTGAGGACATGAGTTCAATCCTGAGACCCATGGAAGTGGAGTGGACCCTTGAAAGACATTTGAGAAAGCTCAGACCCAGAGAGAGATACTGTTGGACTTACAAGAAAGGCAAGGTTGCAGTGACAAGGCCCCAGGACTCCCAGATGTGAGGCTTCTCCAGTTACAGTGTACCAGGGGTCAGGTGCTTTCTCTTGCTGCATCCTCTGAAGATGCCCTGGAAGCCACCCTTCCTGCTTGGTCTGTTCCCAGATCTGTTCCCATTCTGGCCAGGGTCTCCCTAAGGGCATATGTACCAACCAGGTGGGAACCAAGAGAGGAAATGGCTTAGTCTGGACTCGGCCCCTTGCAGCTGGATGACCTTGGGTCAGTCATTTCCCTTCCCGGTTTCTCATTTCCTTTCCTATAGAGGAGGCCAACCCTCTTTCCCAGGGTTTTCCAGATCGAGACTGATTTATGGGACACCCTTGGGCTGCTAGTAGGTGCTCAGTTAATGAGTCACAGCTGCTCTCTGGAAGAGTCCCCAGGCTTTCCCTCTTGATGTGCCCTGGCTCCCATCTGGGGCAGGGCCTGTTTTGACTATGTGGTGGCTCCCCAGGGTGTCCCCACAGCATGATTTTGGCATTGGCATGTCCATCCCTACTCCACCCCTCCTACCCTCATTCCCTGCCGCAGCTGGCTCACTAAGGCTGCATGTGATTCATCTGTTTTGATCTGGGTCCTGTTGGGGACACTGCTTCTGTCGGCCTCAGGCCAAGTGACCAGATTCTTCCCTAACAAATAACACGAATAAGGAGACACTCAGCAGCCACCCATCCCACCAGCCACCCACCACCCCCCATTCTGACAGTTACCCACCACCACCCATCCTGACAGTTACCCACCACCTGACAGTTACCTACCACCCCCATCCCACCAGCCACCCAACACCCCTATACCACCAGTCGCCCACCACCCCCCATCCTGCCAGCTACCCACCACCCCCCATCCTGACAGTTACCTACCACCCCCATCCCACCAGCCTCCCACAAGCTACCACCCATTCCGACAGTCACCCACCCACCCCCCATCAGGACATCCACCCACCCCCCATCAGGACAGCCACCCACCACCCATTCACCAAATCCCTTCCATTTTCCATCTTTCTTGCCTATCATTTTGCTCCCCTTTAACTAGGCAGCCATTTCCCTGCCCAGCACGGGGCCTGGCCTACACAAGGTGTCCAATCAAAATTCTCAAACTGGAGGCCAGAGATGATTTGGTGGAGAAGCACTCGCTTTTCAGTTTTTCCCCACTCCGTTGACTGCCCAAGCTTGGTACTGGAGCCCACAGTGGAAGGAGAGAACCAACTCCCAAAAGCTGCCTTCTCACATTGGCATATGTGTGAGTAATAAATAAATTTTTAAATTTGTCTGATGAGTAGGCTCGCCTATTCATGTATCTTAATAATAAACATTTATTAAGCTTGCCTTGGGCTCATCATGGTTTTTCAGGGACGAATCTTGGTGGGGAAACCCCATGGAAGAGGCAAAGAAGGGGTTGGGAAGGTGGCACATTTGTTAAAGGACTTCAATATTACAGAATTCATCGGCAATGTTCTTGTAATCCTAACACTGGGGAGACAGACAGGGGATGCGGGGCCTATTGGTTAGCCAGCCTAGCCAAATTGGTGAGCTCCAGATTCACCAAGAAACCCAGTCTTGAAATATAAACTGGGAAGCAATTGAAGAAGACACTCAATGTCAACCTTTGGTGTGTATGTGCCGATTAGTGCATATGTACCTACCTACATGAGTCCATTTACACACACACACACACACACACACACACACACACACACACACACACACACCCCAAAGGAGAAGATGAAAGAACCCCATTTACAGATAAAGGAAAGTAAGAGCTCATATAAGATGTTGGCCAGGTCTGTAGAGAGGGGTTGGGCCTCTTAGAGGAGGTTCCACTGAGCAGGGTAGGTGAACCTTGAGAAGAACCTGCTCGTAAAGGGGCAGCTTTAGGAGCCCATGGCCCTCTGGTGGGTGGGGTCAATGGGACCACATAGAGAATGATGAAGGGTCAAAAGAGAGGCTGAAGGTATCCAGGTAGAGGAAGGCTGGTACTCCAGCGCCCACCACAGGCTGCATAGAGCAAGCATGGAGACCCTCTTCTGGGCCAGGACCCAAGGCTGCTCAGTGGTCCAGGAGGGAGGGGCTTGAAGGGGAGCCACCTTGTGGCAGCAACTCACAATTACTGACTAAGCTCTCATAAAATGTTTTTTGAACTTTTTAACAATTCTCTGCCCAGTTGGGAAGACAGCTCGGTGGGTAAGCATGCTTACTGTGCAACCATGGGACCCGAGTTTGAATTGAAGGTGCCCACATAAGAAGAAGCCAGCATGTGTGTAGCCTGCTTTGTGGATGATGGAGACAGGGTTATTGGAGCTTGTGTGCTGCCAGCCCAGCTGCTAGTTCAGTGGCACAATGTCTCAGGAAAATACAGCGTACTACACCTTACACCTTCTCCCTGGCCTCTGTGTACACACACATGAGCCTACACTTCACACAAAAACAAACAACAGCAAAAAAATAAGAACAAAAAAGAAGAAACCTGCTGACCTGGCAGTCAGAGAAACTAGACTCTCTCTGCTGGGACCAGGGATTCCCAATCCTGTGTGTGTGTGTAAGACAGAGATCAATCATAGGTGTTCCTCAGGAGTCATCTATCTCTCTCTCTTTTGTTTTTGTAAGATTTAATTTAGGGACTAGAGAGAATCAAGGTTCCATCTCCAGCACTTACATGGTGGCTCCATCTCTAACTCTAGTTCCTGGTTGTGACTGCTCTTTTGACCTGTGAGTGAACCACATACATATGACATATATATCATTTATCTATATCACATATGATACATATGTGATATTAAAATCTTATTTTTAATAACATGCGCGTGCCTCTTTGTGTATGTATGTGTCTGTCTGTCATCTGTCTGTCTGTGTGAGTATGTATTTGTGTGTGCTGGAGGCATTGGATATCTTGGAGCTGAAGTTACGGTGGTTGCGAGCCACTTGACCTGGGTGCTGGGAACCTAACTTGGGTCCTCTGTAGGAGTAGCATGGGATCTTAACTGCTGAGACACTGCCCCTCACAGAATTCCCCTCCCCATCTTATTTTTTTGGGACAGGGTCTCTCTCAGTGTAACCTGGGCTCACCAAATAGGGCAGGCTGGCTTCCACTGAGCCCCAGAAATCTCCTATCTCTACTTTCTCAGTACTGTGATAAAAACATGTACTACTATGGCCAGCTTTTGGTCCTGGGGATCAAACTCAGCTGGGAGAAGCAGGGGTAGAGTGGTGGAGTGAACAGGTGGTGCTCCACAAACCCGGGCTAGCTGCCTAGGCCTCCTGCCAACAGAATTCCTGTGGCAACATATACCTGTCTCAGATTTGACCTGTCCTTCTCCATTAGAGGAGAATGTATCTCAGAAGATGTCCTCTCCTTAATCTATAAGATTAAGAGCTATAAGAGCTGTCCAGTGTCTATAAGAGCTGCCCAGTGTCTGCTCCCTCCAGTTCAGGAACTCTGTCCTCACAATCAGGCTGAAGAGTAGGGGCTTGGATGCTACAGACTCGGCTGTGGGTCACACCAGTCACTCCTACCAGAGCCTGGACCTGGTGGCCTTGTTTGTTCCTTAGTGCTCTAAAAAGCAAGGAGGTGGTACGTGTGTGGAGTGGGGGTGTGTGGTGTGGGGGAGCAATAACAGAGAGAGATGGAGAGACAGAGAATATTCAGGGAGGGAAAAAAGACTCACCCAGGTGAGCCACTCTGTTCTCTGAGGTTGGCACAGAAAGCCCCAGAGTTCTGATTGGGCTGTGATGGGAGCAAAGGTTGAAAACCACTGAATACCACACAGGTTTTCACTACATAGTCTGGGCTGGCCTGGAACTTGCTATTTGGACCAGGCTGGCCTCAAACTCACATATATCTTCTTGCCTCTCCTAACTGTATTCTTTTTTCTTTATTTCATTCTCTCTCTCTCTCTCTCTCTCTCTCTCTCTCTCTCTCTCTCTCTCTCTCTCTCTCTCTGCCCAGATTTAATTTTTTTCATTATTTAAAAAAATGTTGATAGGTTTTGGGGATTGAATTTGAGACCTCATGCTTGTGTGCAGGTACTTTACTAACTCAGACATCTCCTCAGGCCCAGTTTATTTCATCTTTTATAATGTTTTGTTTTCTCTGAAGTTAATTATTGCCCTCTGTGTCTTTTTGTTGACTGTCTTTCTATGTACCTAATGTTAATTATCCAATTCTTGCCTGGAAAGTTATCTGCAAATTAATATATAAATAGTGTTATTAGCATACAATTGGGAAGTGATGGAAATGAGACAAGCTCTTGAGGAAGGGGTCCACTTCCTGGCAGTAATGGCCATAAGAGGAAAGGCCACTTCCTCTGCTCTGCCTCACTATGTGACACACTTGGCCATGTAAAGATGGAGGCTCAGCAGATGCTACTGATGTGTTTTGGATGTAACAGTCTTTAGAACTCTGGTCAAATAATCTTCCTTTTCTTGGAGGCAGTGTCCTCTTAGTAGCCCTGGCTGCCTCTAAGTAGCCCTGGCTGTCCTGGAACTCACTATGGAGAACAGACTGGCCTCGAACACAGAGATCCATCTGCTCCTTCGACTACTGGGATTAGAAGCATGCACCCTACGCCTGGTGAACAATAATTTTTTATTCTGTATAAATTACATAGCCTCTGGTATTTTGCTATAAATCAAAGCTTGCTGATCATTCCAGATAAGTGTGTAGTTAAAATGAGAGCTGTCTTCACTCTCCTTCCTGTCTACCATTGCAAATTTCTCAGTCTCATCCCCAGTTCTGCAGTAGATCATCTTCCGGGGCCTGCCTTTCCTCTCTGACTCCATTCCCTGGGGACCTGAAGAGCCTCCAGGCAGGCCCAGCTTTCCTCCCTCCTATGGACTTTCAGTCCCCTCAGTTAAGCCCATCCCCATTCTTTCTTGTCAGCCCCTAAGACCTAGAAACATGTTCTACCTGGGACCCCAGCAGCCATACCTGGCAGAATTTCAGAAGCACTCTTTACCAGGCAGTCCACACCTGCCATACTGTACTTAGATCCAGAGGGGGGCCAGAAACAAGGAATGGAACACCCACCAAGCACAGACAAGTCCAGATATCTACACTGAGAATGACAATCATCTTAAATCTGTAACAATAAGTCTTTCCGCCAAAGCCTGAGCCCTGCCGCCACATGGGCGCTTTCCACCAGGCCATCTAAGTTCTGCCCACCACCACATTAAGGTCCCAAGTAACGCAGAGACACTTTTATTAGGTACAAATGTTGCTTGGCCAACTGACTAGGATTTCTTACTTGCTAGCTCAGTATTAAGTATCAACCATAAAGACTTATCTTCTCGGACGCCAGCTGCTGGCGTCTTCTCTTGCCGGGATCACATGGCAGCTCCAGAGCAGAGAGCAGGAGGGAGAGAAAAAGGAACGACTTTCTTCTTACCCTTGCTTATATATGAGTCTGCCTGCTATGTCACTTCCTGCCTGTATCACAAGATTTCCTTTTACTACATTTTCCAGAATCCTTCTTGACTCCTAGTCCCACCTAACTTGCTTATTCATTGGCCAACAGTACATTATTCAACAACCAATAGGATAAACATAGACAGAAGGACATTCCTCATCAACTCCTCTTTTCTGTCTAAATAAAAAGGGTAACTCATCTTTTATAATAACTGAAGAAAACTGTAACCATAACTATCTGTCTTCAACTCTATCAAAGACCACAGATGGATAATATATAAACTCTAGAATTGACAGAGACATCTCTCTACCTGGGCAGTCACCCAAAGTTCCTCTGTAACGTTGGGGCATCCATCTTCAGCCTATAGGCCAGTGTGTCTGGCACACTTCTCCATTTCAGCAGGAGCCCTTCAGGACTGTTCATCTTGTTTTGTAAGTTCAGCAGTCACTTTCTTGTGGGTCCTGCATGTCCAGTTTATACAGCAACACAAACCCATGCCTAAACACCAGCATAACAACAAAATCAATAATAGTCAGGACACTGTGTCTCCAACAGAACCCCGTGACCCTACTATAGTGGCCCTGAGAAATGCAATATAGCTGAAACACATGACAAGGACTTCAAAATGCCCATTATGAATATGTTCAAGGACATTAAAGAGGAAATGAATAAATCCATTAATGAAGTCTATGGAAACACTAACAATGGAATGAGATGAACAAGACAGTTTAAGACATGAAAGTAGAAATAGAATTACTAAGAAAACCCAAACTTTGGTAAAACTGGAAATGAAAATTTAGGAAAGAAAAAAAAACCAAAAAACCTTATAAGTAAGCCTCACCAGAGAGAACAGGCACTGAAGACAAGATAGAAGAAATAGATTCCTCAGTCAAAGAAAGTGTTTAATCTTAAAAAAAAAAAAAAACCTCCAGGCACAATCAGGAAACCTAAGACATTATGAAAAGATATAATCTCTGGACAATAGGGAAGAAACCCAGGTTAAAGGCACAGAAAATATTTTCAGCACAGAAAATATTTTCAACAAAATCATAGAACATAATGTCACAAAACATAATAATTAAAACACTAAACTACAGAACAAAGAGAGTAATAAAAGCTGCAAGGGAAAAAGACCAATAATATGTCAAGGCAGACCCATTAGAATAACACCTAACTTCTCAATGGAGACTCTAAAAGCCAGAAAGGCCTGTACAAATGTTCTACAAACTCTAAGAAATCACAGATGCTTGCCCAGGCTATCATACTCAGTAAAGCTTTCAATCACAGTAGATGGATAAAGAAAAATGTTCCACAATAAAACCAAATTTAAGCAATATCTAGCTACAAATCCAGCTCTACAGAGGTGCTAGAAAGAAAACTTCAGTCAAAAGAAGTTAATCACATCCAAGAAGACACAAGGAATAAACAATACCAGACCAGCAAGTCAAAAGAGGGGAGAAAAGAAAACAAACAAAAATCTCATACCACATCAATTAAAGAACAGGAATCAACAAACACTGTCCATTGGTATCTCTTAATATCAATGAACTCAATTCTCCAATAAAGAGACACAGACTAACAGAGTGGATTAAAAAACAGGATCCATCCTTCTGCTACATTCAAGAAACATAACATCAAGGATAGATATTACCTTAGGGTTAAAAGGTCGAAAAAGATATTCCAATCAAATGGACCTAAGAAGCAAGATGGCATAGCCATTTTAATATCTGACAAAATAGATTGCAACCCAAAACCAATCAGAAGAGATAGGGAAGGATACTACATACTCGTCAGAGGAAAAATTTATCAAGAGGGCACTGCAATCCTAAACATTTATGCACCAAGCACAATGGTAGCCAAGTTCATAAAAGAAACATCACTATAGCTAAAATCACATATTGACCCTCACTTGGTGATGGTGAGTGACTTCAGTATCCCACTCTCACCAACAGACAGGTCACCTGAACAAAACTGAACAGAAATACTGGAGATAACAGATGTTATAAACCAAACGGACCTAACATATTTACAGAACACTTCACTCAAACACAAAAGAATATGCCTTCTTCTCAGCACCTCATGGAACTTTCTCCAAAACTGACCACATACTTGGACAAAAAAGCAAGTCTTGACAGATACAAAGTTTTGAAGTAACACTTTCCATCCTATCTGACCACTGTGGATTAAAACTGGATACCAATAGCAACACAAACAATGGAAAGTTTACAAACTCAAGGCAATTGGAGAACTTGATACTGAATGAAAATGAGTCAAGACAGAAATAAAGACAAATTAGAAACTTTCTAGAATTGAACAAAATGAAAAAACAACATAACCAAATCTACACGGCACAATGAAGGCAGTTTTGAGAGGCAAGTTCATAGCATTAAGTACCTACATAAAACAACTGGAAAGATCTCGTATTGGTAACTTAATGACATACCTGAAAACACTAGAACAAAAAGAAGAAATAACACAAAAAACGAGTAGACAGTAAGAAATAACCAAAAGGGCTAAAATCAACAAAATGATTTTACAAATGAACATACAAATACAAAGTATCAGTGAAATGAAGAAAATCAGGTTCTTGAAGAAAGTCAGTAAAATTGACAAACCCTTAAACAAATTAACCAAAAGATGGAGAGAGAAGATCCAAATTAATAAAATTAGAGATGTGAAGGGCATCATAAGAACAGACACTGAGGAAATATAGAGACTTTTAAGGACATATTTTTAAAAACCTAAACTCTGCCAAATTTATCTTAAAAAATGGATAAATTTCTTGATGTATACCACCTACCAAAGTTAAGTCAAAATCAGATTATTTTATTTTATTTTTGAGACAGGGTTTCTCTGTGGCTTTGGAGCCTTTCCTGGAACTAGCTCTTGTAGACCAGGCTGGTCTCGAACTCACATAGATTCACCTGCCTCTGCCTCCCGAGTGCTGGGATTAAAGGCGTGCGCCACCACAGCCCAGCCAAAATCAGATTTAAAAACCATATAATCCCTAGTAAAAAGAAGCAGTCATTAAAAGTCACCCAACCAAAAAAACCCAGGCCTAGATGATTTTAGGGCAAAATTCTAACAGACTGTCAAAGAATAATTAATTCCAATACTCCTCAAAGTATTCCACAAAATAGAAACAGAAGAAAGACTTCCTAATTCTTTTTATAAGGCCACAATTACCCTGATACCTAAACCACATAAAGACCCAATGAAGAAAGAGAATTATAGACTAATTTCCCTTATGAACACAGTTGCAAAAATTCCCAATAAAATGCTTGCAAACTGAATGCATGAACACATTCAAAGATCACCAAGATCAAGTAAGTTTCATCCCAGAGATGTTTCAACATGTAAATAGATAAATGTGATCCATCATGTAAACAGAGTAAAAAACAAAAGCCACGCGATCATCTCATTAGATGCAGAAAAGGCTTAGACAAAATCCAACATCGCTTCAGGATAAAAGTTCTGGAGAGTTAGGAATACAGGGACATATTGCATAGAATGGCGATTTATAGCAAACACACAGCCAACATCCACCTACATGGAGAGAAACTCAAAGTATTTTCATTAAAATCATGAACAAGACAAGGATGTCCACTCTCCACATACTTACTCAAACTTGAAGTCTTAGCTAGAGCAATAAGACAACTTAAGGAGATCAAGTGGCTACAAATAGGAAAGGAAGAACTTTATTTACAGATGATATGAGTCTATGTAGAAATGACCTAAAAATTCCACCAGCAAACTTCTACAGCTGATAAACACTTTCAGCAAAGTATCAGGGTACAAATTAACTCACCCAAATCGAGAGCTTTCCTATATATAAATGACAATGAGCTGAGAAAGAAATCAGGGAAACAGCATCTTTCACAATAGCCTTAAACAAACAAACAAACAAACAAAACCTTGTGGTAACTCTAACCAAGCAAGTGAAAGACTTGTGTGACAAAAGCACTTCCAATCTTGGAAGAAAGAAACTGAAGTATTAGAAGATGTAAGATCTCCCATGCTCATGGATTTGTATTAGTAATATGATGAAAATGGCCATCTTACCAAAAGCAATCTACAGATTCAATGCGATCCCCATCAGAATTCCAACACAGTTCTTCACCGAATTTGGAAGGACATTTTTTCAGCTTCATATATGGAAACACAAAAAGCCCAGAATAGCTGAAACAATCCTGAGTAATAAAAGAGCTGCTGGAGGTATCACCATCCCCAATCTCAAGTTGTACTACAGAGCTATAGTAATAAAAACAGCATGGTGGCTGGGTTGTGGTGGTGCACACCTTGAATCCCAGCACTTGGGAGGTAGAAAGGCAGGCTGATTGCTGAGTTCAAGGTTAGTCTGGTCCACAGAGAGAGTTCTCAGACAGACAGAGCTTCGCAGGGAAATCCTGTGCCCCCCAAACCAACCAACTAAACAAGAATGATAACGGCACATAAAAAGCAGACATGTTGATCAATAGACTCATCCACTTACACTGGGAAAAAGACAGCATCTTCAACAAATGGTGCTGGTCAAACAGGATGGCTATATGTAGAAGAGTGCAACTGGATTCATACTTATTACCCTGCATAAAACTCAACTCCAAATGGACCAAGGACCTGAACAAAAAGCCAGATATGCTGAACCTGACAGAAGAGAAAGAGGGAATAGACTTGAATGCGTTAGTACAGGAGATGACTTTCTGAACAGAACACCAATAGCACAGGCACTAAGCTCTACAGTGAATAAATGGGACCTTGTGAAATGAAAAATCTCCTGTATGGCAAAGGACACCGTCATTCAGACAAAGCAGCAGCCTACAGAATGGGAAAAGACTTTTATCAATCATACATCTGATAGAGGGCAAATATCTAAAACATATAAAGAACTAAAAATAGGTCATTTAGAAAATAAATAACCCAATTTAAAAATGGGTACAGCTCTAAACAGAATTCTCAAAAGATGAAACACAAATGGCTGGGAAACACCTAAGGAAATGCTCAATATCCTTAGTCATCAGGGAAATGCAAATCAAAACTACTTTGAGATTTCATCTTACACCTGCCAGAATGGTCAAGATCAATGAAATGAATGACAGCTTATGCTGGTGAGGACATGGGGTAAGGGAACACTCCTCCATTGCTGGTGGGGGTGTGAACTTGTTCAGCCACTATGGAAATCAGTGTGGCTGAGAGTTGATCTACCTCAAGATTCATCTATACCACTCTTGGGCATACACTCAACTCAAAAGACTCTATCCTATCACAGAGACACTTGCTCAACCATGTTCATTGCTGCTCTGTTCACAATAGTAACAAATCTGAACGAGCCTGGATGTCTACTAGTATATAAATAAAATGTGGTACATTTGTACAATGCAATGTTACTCAGCTGTTAAAAAATGAAATAATGAAATTCACCAGTAAATGGATGTATCTCGAAAAAAATCACCCCGAGTGAGGTTAGCCATACCTAGAAAGACATATGTGACATGTATTTATTTGTATTTGGATGCTAGTTGTTAAATCCTTGATAAGTAGGCTATAATCCATAGGTATAGAGTAAGGGGCTAGGGCAGTGGTTCTCAACCTTCCTATTCTACAACCCTTTAATACAGTTCCTTATGTTGTGGTGACCCCATCTATACAATTTTCATTGCTGTTTCATAACTGTGATTATTTGCTAATGTTATGAATTTGCTACTGTTATGAATCTTAATGTAAATACCTGTGTTTTCTGATATCCTGGCCCACACTAATAGCTGATTGTGATTGAACAGTTGATAACTGTGGCCCTCTACTTCTGTTTCTCCGTAGATTCCCACATCCATGAGTTACCCCAAGTCTAGAAGCCTTCTGCTCTAAAGCCAGTGAGCAGAGAGGAGGTGCCTGCACCCAGTATCTGGGAGGCCACTCTGCTCTTGGGCACCAAGTCATCCAGCATCTGTTGTATATTTAGGAGTCCTGTGACATGGAGAGGATGGAGAAGAAGGAATCCCACTGGCTCCAGGATGTCCTCTCAGGAGTGCATGGCATAATGGCGCCTCGAAGTGATACCTCAGTGATAACACTAAGGGCCGAGGAGGCAGCTTGCTGGGGAAAGTGCTTGCTGTGCAAGCACGGGGACCTCGGTTCAGATCCCCAGAAGTAGGGAGCATTTGTGATCCCTGTGCTTCTGGGTTGAGGCAGGAGGCATGAGACAGGAGATCCCTAGGAGCTCATGGGCCTGGTGTACACAGTGACCCAACCACAAAAAAATGAGAACCTATCTCAAAACAAGGAGGACTGTGGAGAAACACTGGAGAGGTGGCCCTCTAACCTCCATCCATGAAACATGGCATATGTGTGCCTGACTCACACGCACGGATACACGCACATCACACACACACAGAAAGCTTTTAAGAAATAGTGACACAACAGAGGGCAAAGAAGCAGAGATGGGAAAAAAACACTCCTTGCAGCCCCACTTATATTTGGGACAGCCATAGAATTCATCATCCAAACTGGGACACTTCTGAGAGTGTAGGGCACCGTGGATAATTACACTGGGGCTACAGGTATCACATGAAATTGTCCCAGGTGGGCCAGGACATATAGACTCCCCTCTCCCCTACCTCCACACAGGACCTCACTCAACCCTTAAAACAGTCTTAACTTTGGATCTGGCCGTCATCTCTGGCAGCATAGTCACACGGATCTAGTCACAAAGCTAGGGGTTAGCATTTAACCTTTGATGGCTCGGATTCTGGATTCCTTGGTGTCCTTTCCTTGCTTGTTCAGAAAGAAGGGTATTAGGGGAGGGAGATAGAGCTCAATTGGTATCTTGTCTAGCATGCTTGAATCCCAGGGTTGGAGCATGCCAGGCATTAAGCTAGTGTGGTGGTGCATGCCTGTAATCCCATCACTGGGGAAGCCCAAGAGGTCCAAGGATCAGAAGTTCACAGTTGGAGCCAGGAAGATGACCATCACCCTCCCAAGCATAAGGCAAAGATCGGAGCTTCCCTGAAGCTCATTGCCTGCCAGTCTGGTGGAATTGGTGATGTCTGGCATCAGTGTGGGACACTGCCTCAAAAAACACGGACAGCTGAGGAAGACATCCAAGATCAGTCTCTGTCTCTATATTCGCATGCACACTGTGTACAGGCTTGCAAGCACATGTGCACCACCCACACAAACACACACATATACCACGCTTCACCCCCACACATGAAATTCAGGTTATATTTGGCTACATAGTAATAGGTTTAGCCCAGCCTAGGATATATGACACCTGGTGTTTTATAAAATACACATACAAAAGAGAGAGAGAGAGAGAGAGAGAGAGAGAGAGAGAGAGAGGGAGGGAGGGAGGGAGGGAGGGAGGGAGGGAGGGAGGGAGGGAGGGAGGGAGGGAGGAGAGAGAGAGAGAGAGAGAGAGAGAGAGAGAGAGAGAGAGAGAGAGAGAGAGAGAGACAAAAACTTTAAAGAAAGGAGAAACTTAGCTGGTGCTGGTCTTGGCACAGGAATGTCACAGAAATGGTGGGCTAGATGATACAGGACAATTTGGGGAGACAATTCAGATATCGCTGAGCCTGGGTCCAGTTTTAGGTTCAGGCTCATGAATGAGAGTCTGAGGGAATCTCGAGGTGCCAGCCTTTTTTTTTGCTGGTGGGGCTGCTGCTCAGCCAGCTCCATACTTCCAGTCCAGCTATGCTTAGATATTCTCAGGTATACACCTACTCAAATCTGCACATGTTTCTCAGCAAGGAAATTAGGTCAGTGCAAGCCACACAGGTGCAACCTACTGGAAATAACCTTGCTGGTAAGATTACTCACATCAATGGACATGCATGCACACACTAGCTTATGTGCACATGCATCCTGTATATTGGCCCAGTCACTCTTTTCCCTGATATATATATATATATATATATATATATATATATATATATTGGGTACACACAGGCTTTGGGTTGAGATGTTCAACAATTACCATGTGTCTCACCCGCATGTAACACCCCAGCCTCTCCCCCGGGAATCAGTGCTTCTCACCACTCATGAAGGGTGGCAGCCTCAGGGCCCCAGCCTTTATGCAAATGCTAAACCCAGCTCCCTCCATCTTTTCTCTCCTCTCTAATTGACTGTTTTCCCTCCTTGCTGGGGTCTGCGGGAGCCCTGGGTCACCATTCAGAAGGGATCTCCCCCCCACTGCCTGGCCCTTCCAACCCGGGCTCCCGGCTCCTTTAATCTAGTTACTTATCCATCAACACACTGGGAGAAAGACACAAAGGGGCATAATTGTATCTGTGGCTGTTGATGTTCAATTAACCACATAACCTTTAGGATTCTCTCTCTCTCTCTCTCTCTCTCTCTCTCTCTCTCTCTCTCTCTCGTCTTCCCCCATCTCTTACATCACTGCCACCCTAACCCTAACCTTTCTTCAAGCTAGCACCAACTGCAGCTCACAGAGGGACCCCTGTCAAGCCCCCCTCCTTTGACATCCCCAGTAATGGAGATGTCCCATGTGAAGGGTTTAGGGTCCTGAATTCTCACTCCCCACCTTTCCTTACCTTACCTGCTTTTGCCCTGACACCCCTCAGGCCACACCAGGCCTGGGTTGACAGGTGCCTTTCCAATGTGGCACCTTGCAAAACTCCTCTCTCTGGCCCTTGTCTGGGGCCAGCAGCTGTCATTCGCCGGGCGTTCTGCTTTCTCCACTGTACCATGCTAATTTTTTGAGGGACAATTTTTCGACAATGAGTCCTCCAGCCCGAACAGAAACCCTTTATGGGGCCGGCCCCAGGGAGGCCACAGCGCTGCCAAGGCAAACAAAGGCTCATTGCTACCGCAGAACATGCTTGTGCCTTTCAGGGCCGGCCTAGTAGAGCTTGCTGCCTCCAGCCCAGTCCGAGGTAACACCTGGCCCGCCAGCTCCTGGCGCCTAATCAAGCTATCAATCATGGCGGGGGCAGGGCACACTGGTGCCCAGGGCTCCGGAGCCCACATGTGCAGGTAGCTGGCCTGCCCTGGGGCCAGTAGGGCTTGGCAGGAGTTAGGAGCTGGGGGAAGCAACCAGGCCCCCAAAACGGAGCCCTTAATTAGGCTGATATCATCCAGCACAAATGTTTCTCCTGGATGAAAGCTTCTGGGGACCCAAATCACATCGTGCAAAATGCAAAGGCAGCTGTAGAGATGGCACAGGCTGTGAAGTGTTTGCTCTGCAAGCACAAGAATCTGAGTTCAAGCCCCAGCACCCGCATGAAAAGAAAAAAGAAAAAAGCCAGGCATGGTGGCATACACTTGTAATCCTGTCCCAGAATACAGAGAAAGCAAGATCTTTGGGACTCAATGGCCAGCCACTCTAGCCTAATCAGCCAGTTCCAGGTCAATGAAAAGACCCTGTCTCGTAGAACAAGCTGTCTGGCACTTGAGGAATGACACCTGAGTGTGACCTCTGTCCTCCACACACCACACAAGCAAGCACAAGTCTGCATGCTCTCAAACATATATGTGCATGCATGTGTGTGTGTGGGCATGCCCACCCCCCCCCACACAGCCAAGGACTTGAGGGAGGGCATAGCAGGACAGGACAGGGTCTGAGTCTGTGATTATGGACTCAGCCAAGACCCTACTTCTGACTCCTGTCACTTGGTTCCTTGTTCAGGATTTCTTGAGCATTTTAAAAAGAGTGACAGGAAATGTCTTAGATCCTAGAGTAGTGTGGAGATGACTCAGTGGCTAAAGTGCTTGATAGGCAAGTGTGTGGACTGGAATGCAAATTCCCAGTCCTCCCATAAAAGTTAGTATAATGACCAGCCCATAATTCCAGAGTTCTGGAGGCAGAGACAGGAGAGCTCTGGGGCAAGCTGGCTACCTAGGTGGACTCCAGTTTCAGAGAGAGAGAGAAAGAGAGAAAGAGAGAGAGAGAAAGAGAGAAAGAGAGAGAGAGAGAGAACCTAAAGAGCAGTGCTTCTCAACATGTGGGTCAAACAACCTTTTCACAGGAGTCACCTAGGACCATTAGAAAACACTGATATTTACATAATGATTCATAACAATAGCAAAATTGCCGTTATGAAGTAGCAATGAAAATGACACCACATGAGCATTAGGAAGGGTGAGGACCACTGCTATAGAGGAAGACACCAATGTCATCAGATGGTCTCCAGACACACTGTACATGCACCTGACACATGAAAACACACACATACACACACACACACACACACACCCATATACATACACATTTACCTGAATACTAGGTCAGAAAGATCAGGTGTGGGAGCTTCAGTTGTCTTGTAGATGATGAGAATGAGCTCAGAGAGGTGACATCTTTGTACCACAGCTGCTGGATGATAAGTGTAGAATCACATGAAGCTTTTTTTTCCCCTAAAGACTCCTGCACTTGGTAACTAACCCTGCTGCTGGGCTGAGTGGATGTCTGGCAGCCACCTTTCCCAGGACCCTCTGCTGGCTCCAAGACTGAGGAGAACAGCAAAGGGGAGCAGAGCAGTCTGGAATGTGGCCTGAGGTCATTATTAGTATTCAGGCATCTGTACTGGCCTGCCCTTGGGGTTCTGACAGGACACACCCTCAGCTGCAGCCACCAAGAGCACCATCTGTGCATATTCACTGTGTTCCTTTTTAAAAGGGCCCTGCCCACCTCCTATTCTCCTATTCTCCTATCTCTCTCTCTCTCTCTCTCTCTCTCTCTCTCTCTGTCCCTCTTTCCTCTCTTCTGCTGCTCCTGTCCCCATGCCGGTCTACTCCCTCCCCTTTCCCCTTTTTATGATCCCTTTCCCTAATAAAAAACCTCTCTGCCTGAGCCCTGTTGCATGGCATCTTTCTCTTGAACACTGCTTTCCTTAAATTACAACAGTCACGCCTTGTAGTATCAGAACCTCAACCAGTCCTGGGCTGGGAAAGATTGTACTCATTTTGGTCCCACCCACCTCTGTGGAGGTTTGGTGCTGGCAAACTAGGGAATGCTTCTAGTGATCAGACGCTCGACACTTCCATATGTGGCAGGCTATGTAGCGCCAGGTCCCAGAGGCAAGCTTTGAATACTATGGTGTCATAAACCACTTAGTTGATACAGGATTGCTGTGCCTTAGTGACCTCACTTTAACAAACCATGCTAGTGGTCCCTGACTCATGATCCTCTCTGAGGCTGCAGTGGACATCTTCTGTAGGTGAGATTCCATCCCTGGTTTGTCATGGAGCCCAGGAAGCTCCAGGTACAGGTGTGCATTTGCCAGAGCAAATGATGTGCTCAAGCAGTCCTTGTTCCCCTGGACATTTTGGTCTTTCCCTGAGACATGCTTTGAATTGCTCCAGGATCCCTCACTGAAGGAACCCAGCAGATGGTGCATGACCTCACTAAGCTTTGTGAGAGCACCCCTCCTGGTGGTTTGGTATCTGTGCCATACTAGTTGTGAAGTATTTTAGATATCACTCCCTATTACACATGCAATAAACATTTTGCTGTTGGAAACACACGTACAACATTGAGACAAGAATCTGGGTACTGTCCTATTCAGGTGCCAATTATTGGGTGAATAGATATTTGTTCTCATCTCCCCAGGAAAAGTCACTCATCACATGGGAACAATGAATAAATTTCATTCAGTTGTGCTTTCCATGAATGGTCAAACTCTGTGTCAAGAGCAGGGCACTCGGTAGGTATTTTGCTACATGGTGAGTGTTTAGCTAAGGGCTGATCTGACTCTGAGGCTGGAAATGACGGAGGCAAGGAGTCTAGTCATCAGATTAAATACAACAAAGAAAATGCAGATTCTATGATTGTTGGGATCTCAGGAGGAGGAAGAGGAAGGACTGGCAGGCTTTGCAACAATGTCCTCAAGGTCACACAGGGTCATATTCAAAGCTTAGTGGCACAATCAGCATTTCACGTTGTTCCCAGTTCTATGGGTTAGAACCTAGGAGCAGATGAGAAATGTGCTGCTGGCTCAGGGTGTCCCCTGGGGTCAGAGCAAGATGTCTGCTGGGGACATGGTCACACTTCACATATAATACACATGAAGCCTAAAATTTTATACAGTCTTTCTATTGCCTTATGGTGTGCAATTTCCCACTTGTGACATCATGTCAGTGCTCAAAGCTTTCCGTTTCAAAGCATTTCAGGCTTTTGGCTTGGGGGTTAGAGACGCTCAATCTGAACTTGAAACACGACATCAGGAGAAGACAGGGCTTTGCATATTAACTATGCACCTTACTGGGAGACAGTGACAAATATTCCCAGAGCTCAGGGGTCTCAAATGTCTTAACTCAGCTCTAAAGAGATGGGGTGGGAGAAACACAGAGACAGAGCTACAAAGTTAGTTGTAGAATATTGTGTGAATAAAAAATAGAAATAGACACATTGTTCAACACAGGGATCTGCCAAAAACATAAGGGAATAGTGCATGCCAGGATCTGGTAGTTATTAGAAATGTGAGGGGTGTGTAAAGGTTGGTGAACTGCATCAGTTAGCAGGCATCAGAACAATGCCATGACATTTTTATGTTTATAAAGTATGACACAGAGAAACAAGGGCTGGGGAGATGCACGCCAGCAAAGCACTTGCTAGATAAGGACTCCAGTCTACAGAATCCACAAAGCAAAGACAGACATGCTGGTGTGTGTGTCTGTAATCTCGTTCTCCGGAGGCAGGGACAGGAAGACTCCTGGGGCTTCTTTTTTTTAAGTTTATGTTTATTTTACATGAATTGGTGTTTTGCATGTGTGTGAGTGTCTGTGTAAGGTTGTCGGAACTCCTGGAACTGGAGTTACAGAGTCTTGAGCTGCCATGTGGGTGCTGGGAATTGAACCCAGGTCCTCTGAAAGAGCAATCAGTGCTCTTAACCACTGAGCCAGCTCTCCAGCCCCACTGGGGCTTCTTAATCAGCTAATGTACCTGAACTGGTGGCAAGCTCTAGGTTTAGTGAGAGCATTTGTTTATTTTTTGTTTTTTTGTTTTTTCTTTTTTTAAAAAGGTGGATAGGCTGGGAAGATGGCTCAGTAGACAAAGAAACTTGTTGCTAAGATTGATGATCCAAGGGGCCCACACAGTGGGAGGAGAGCATGAACTCTTGCAAGTTGCAAGGTCTTCTAAACGCTATATATGACATGAGCATGTACAGACATTCTGTCTCTGTCTTTCTTTCTTTCTCCCTCTCTCCCTCCTTCCCTCCCCTCCCTCCCCCTCTCTCCCCCTATTCTCTCTCTCTCTCTCTCTCTCTCTCTCTCTCTCACACACACACACACACACACACACACACACACACACACACATTTTTTCAAGCTATTCCAGAATGCCAGCAGTAGACACATATAAGTTGGTAGAACTGCAAGTTGTGTTTATCATATTTTATTTTGGTTTTGTTTGCCTGTGTTTTGCCAATCCTTTTTTTTTTTCTATAATGACTATATGTCACTATGGTAATTAATTAGAAGCTTCAGATGTTCCCATGAAAAGGACCTGCTGAGTTCTCTAACACTCCTTAGGCAAGGGCCCTGACTTAGCCTAGTAGTGTGGGACAAGATGGGGGCCAGCACCCCAGAAACAAAATTACCCAGAACTCTCTTGGAGCATTCCGAGGTATGAGATTCCCAGTGAAGGGGGAAAGGTCCCTATCATGAACTGTACTTCATAGGAGAAGTGAGCAGAAATGGCCCAAGTTGATCACTAAGACAAACAAAGTCCCTGCTCCGGGGGTTTATACACTCACTTCCTGTCAGGTGGCCAGCCAGGGGAACACTGTGACAGGAATCTTGCAGCAAGTCTGCAGCAGCGTGGCTGGTACCCTTCCCCAAGGTACCCCTGATGAAGAGGGCCCTAGAGAGACTTCCCAGATAGCCATATAATGTCCAAGCTAAGGTTTGGAGGCGGGTGGGAGAGACAGAATACAGAGGGAGATAGCAAATGACTGATCCCTTAGTGACTGGGCCAGTGACGTATGGGACATTTGCAGTTCCTTCCCTGCTGGTCACTGACCTGATGCTCTTGGAGTCACAGGAAGTATGTTTTGGAGGTGATGCTGGCATCCTTGCTGTTGTTTACTGTGACCTCCCTGCCGCCTCAACCCAGGAGGAGCCTCCTAACTTGGAGAAGAGGCCCACCGGGCTCTGTGTTTGATTTTACCTGGTAGGTATGGAAGGTTAAAGGATAGTCCTGAGCTGTTGTCTTTGTGCTTGCCCTGTTGTCAGTTGGATACCAGAAGGAATCAGTTGAAAGCCACTGGATTTTGATGGAAGTCTGAAGAAGAGCCTCATGGCTATTGTTACAGGCACTGGCTTCATCAGAGAGATCGGCAAACAAATGTGGACCTGCGTATTCCCTGGGACAGATGGCCTTCATGAAGATGTCTGTACCTGCTGGGGTAATTCCTGTCACTGTGAGTGTGGAGGGGTGCATCCCGGAAGAGATAGACTGAGATATGAGCTGATTGCAGGGATGGGTACCCTGGTGGGTAGAGGCCTTGCCTAGCATGCGCAAAGCCCTGGATTCCATCCTTAGTACCATGGAAACCAGCATGGTGGTGCAAGCCTGGATCTCAGCATGTGGAAAGTGGAGGCTGAAGGATAAGGAGTTCAAAGTCATCCTTGGCTACACAGCAAGTTTGAAGTTAACTCAAGCTATATTAGACCCTGTTTCAAATATGGAATAACAAACCAAACTAAACTAAAATGGGAATAGTTATAGTAACTGAGTTACAATGATGAGTAAACAGGAATTTCCAGAAGTTGAGAGCCCCATGGGCTTCCTGGGAACACTTTGGTCTGGTAGCCAAATGCAGTAGTAGTGTTGGATACCTGGGATCTCCTTGGTTCCCTGGGATGCTATAGAGGCAGGTGGGGACAGCACTCTAATGTAGACACCATCAAAGTTACCAGGTTAAGCAGGAGGAGTCAGGTAGGGAGCCTTGATGAGGAGTCTGGGAGAAACATAGTCTGTGTGCTCCTGGGGACTGGGGATCATGATGGATCGGGCAGGGCATCGGGGAGCAGGCTGGGGTGCTGTGGGTATGCAGAGGGGGGTGCCTTGACCAGTGAGGCTGGAGGCTGAAGTTGCATAATTTGTGTGGGTATGAGAGCTGAGATGACCAACCTGGAAACACTTTGTGTGT
Organism: Cricetulus griseus; assembly: GCF_003668045.3. Classification (NCBI taxonomy): domain Eukaryota; kingdom Metazoa; phylum Chordata; class Mammalia; order Rodentia; family Cricetidae; genus Cricetulus; species Cricetulus griseus. The sequence goes on from NC_048598.1 coordinate 69,183,187, forward strand.
GTGCGCGCGTGTGTGTGTGTGTGTGCGAGCACAAACGTGCGTGCAGGGGTCAGAAGAGGATCTTGCATATCAGTCTTCTCCCCACCTTGTTTGAGATGAGGGTCTCTTGTTCACCTCTGCAAAGGAAAGGCAAGCTGGCCTCAGGCTTCTGGAGATTCTCTGGTCTCTTCCTTTCGCTGGCAGCATGGAATGCACAGATCACAGATGTGTACCACCAGGGCCACCTTTTATGTTCTGGAGTCTGAACTCAGGTTTTTATGCCAAGCAGCAGGTGCTTTGCACACTGACCCATCCCCCACCTCCCTAGCCCTTACTCAGTTTCTTTTCTCTTTTTCTCTGCCTCCTCCTGCTCCTCCTCTCTTCTTTTTTTCTATTTTTGGAGTGGGAGTCAGGGGACAGAGTCTCACTATGTAGCTAGTCATGGCTGGCCTGGAATTTTCCATGTGGGCCACAGCCAGGTGGCCTAGGGTCTGTATCCATGTCTGTCTCCTGATGCCTGCTGTCCCTGACATCTGGGCATGCACAGTCTAGGCTTCTTCCCGAGGACCTACACAGGTGTGTGACACTAGACAGCTGGTTTCTCAGCCTTAGCAGGTAACCCTAAACTTTACAGCATGGCTCAGCTCCTGATGGAGGAGGCCCTGGCAGGCTCCACTAATCTAGCATCCAGAGAGGGCAAGAGACTAGGCCAGAGGGATATGGGAGGAATAGGGTTCGATCACAGTGGCTGGAATTCCAGCAGGGAATTGTCCTCTGTCTCTAAGTGACTTCCTGAGAAAATGTTGACCTCCATGTCAGTTGGACAAAGACAAGTGGACAATGGTCTGGGGCCCCAAAGGACTGAAGCTATGGCTCCCTCAACCACTCTGGGGACTCCCCTCTCCAGCTTTTTGGGTGGGTGGGTCTCCTTGTCAGGAGCTGAGCTGTGCTGTAGAGTTTAGGGGTACCTGCTAAGGCTGAGAGACCTGCTGCCCCAATGTCACACATCTGTGTAGGTCCTCAGAAAGATGTCAGGAACCACAGGCATCAGGAGAGAGACACAGCTACAGTCACAGACTACAGAAGTTGGGGGCACTTGGGTTGGGCCAGATTCCCCCCTTCCCCCCTTACTTTTGACTCTCCCCCCCCCTCTCTCTCTCTCCCTGTGCAAATTATGATACAAGGGATTAGGATGATGTAGGTTAATTTTATTGGGGAGAAATCACTTACATGAGAAACCGATAACCCAGGGTCAGCACTCTGAGCATCCAATCTCAGCTGCCCTCCAACTGGAACTCAGAGAGAACAAGCCTGTCCCTGCCCCCAGACCAAAATCCCACATGCTCACATGTGCACCTGTGACCATGAACAGGCATGGTCAGCACCACAGGTAAGATCTCTCACTACAATTCCCCTTTTATTCTAAAGAAAAAGATTTAGACTTGATATAAAACTATATACAACATTGGCAAATATCAAGTGTGCACTAGGAGAATGAAAAGTAAGAACATACACTCTCAAGATCTATTGCCAGTGAAGCAACAAGAGCAAATGACAAGAACTACACATCCTGTCCTAGGGTAAAAGCATAACAATGATTGCTATAGAGCTGTTGTAAGCTGCAAAGTTTAAGTCTTGTATCTGATATTTCTATCTAGGGAGAGAGAACAATAATTGTGACAATCTAATCTTCAACCTTATCAAAGACCTGAGAAGGACGATAACAACACTAGGGTAGGCAGGAAGTGCAGGCGAGCAACTTCCAAAAGGTGCAGTGAAGACAGAAACAGCAGGCTACCTGGACACCCAAAGTCTTACAGCAGCTTAGGGGCAACCAGCTTTGGCTAAGGCCTAGAGTACCTGACTGACCAACACAGAAGCAGGGATGTAGTAAGGCTGTCTTAGCCTGACTTGGCAAGGTTCATCAGTCTTCTAATTTATCTCCTGCAAGCACAGAAGGACAGCATGTCCAAAGTCAGTGGTCGAGGTGGGGGCAGTTCTTTGCCCAAGATACCATTAGCCGAGGAGAGAATGGACTACAGAAGGAGTGACATTGGTGCCCAACATATTCTCGGGAATAGCTTGGTGCTGTCAGGAGCAGTTGTGTCTCATGTCAACAGAATACTAATATTAAATTTAAATACTAATTTAAATGCTATATTCTGCAGGTCTATGAAGTGTTTGAAGATAAAAATCTATGTCTGACTAATCTCATAGATATAAGAAATGTGGGTGAAAATATCTGTAACTCTTGGGAACCTAGTAGTACAATGGCTTAAGCTTCCCAAAATAACCTAGCAAGGACCATGATTACAGCAATATAGCAATATACACACATATATGGGAATCTCTAGAGCAGAGGTAGAATTGTATAGTGCAACCTGATTGGAACCCAGAGAGTGCAAGCCTGTCCCTGCCCCCCAGACCAAAATCCCATCTGCTCACCTATGCACCTGTGACCTGGGCGTGATCAGCGCCACAGGTACCTAGTAAGATCTCTCCCTTCCTTTCTTTCTCTCTTTTTCTTTCATTCTTCCATCCCTCTCTTCTTTCCTTCCTTCTTCCCCCTTTTTCTCCTCCTCCTTTTTTGTGACAGGTTTATGTGATGCTGGGCTCTGTACATGGTAGACAAGCACTCCACCTACTGATCTGTACCCAGAGCCTTCCTGATTGCTTTGATCTCAGATGTTTGCTGCCAAACAGCTGCTGTGCTATGTAAAATCCTTCCATTTTCCTGTAGATTTGTCTCCTTTGCTGTGTGGCCACTTCCTCATCAGGTCCAAGCCTGAAGGAAAGCAGAGAGGAACACTGTCCCCTGGCTGGCTTTCCTGAAAGATGCCACCAGCCATCTCTCCTTCCCACACTGTGACCTGCTGGCCTCTCTGCTAAAGCCGCAAGAGCCCTGAGCCAGAAACACCTGGCTCAGCCACTCCCGAATTCCTGTCCCTCAGGAACTGTGTGAAATAATGAATGCTTAGTGACATTTTCAGTCCCCAACCTTTGTGGGAATCTGTTATGCAATGACAGAGAAACTGATGAGCCCAGAGTGGCTGCAGTGGGAACATAGTCTAAGCAGAGTTGCAGGGTTGGGGGGAGGGGGGGTTGCAGAGTCAACAGGCCTGCAGGGCCTCTAGAAAAAGATGACTTCCAGGCATATCCAACCTGTGGCCCAGGATAGCTATGAAGGCAGCCGAACACATTTGTTGACCAAAATATAAAGTCACTATGTCAAAAAGGTTACATAGCCCTCTAAGAACCTAAATAAATCCCAAGGTTCATTATAAGGGCATAGCACCCTTGGCAGAGTATGTGGGGAGGAAAAAGGCAGAGGAAAAAGCAAGAAGAGGTGTGTGTATGGGGGGGGGGGCTGTCTGCCTCAGCATCTCTGTAAGAGACCTTGACCTGATTCAGGGATGAGATCTGGGGGTGGCAGTGCAGATGGAGAGGCACCACTTTGAAATAGACGTGGAAAGCAAAGGACAGAGGTGACAATAGGGTCTACTGTCCTTGCTTTGGGCATCACCTGGATGGTGGTTCACAACTAGATGGAGGTCTAACAAAGATGACGAGATGGTCAGGGTATCCCAATCAGGGGTACCCAAGACCCATGAGGGGCTCAGTCAGAACTAGGTGGGAGAGAGCCCTTAAGATGCCCAGCATCTGTGACAAACAAGCAACAGGCCCAAGCACAGAGGAAAGCTGAGGGGCATCAGGGTGAGAAGATGGTTCCCAGGGGTCCAAGGTGAGGAGCTAAGTTGGAAGCAAGTAACCCAGGCCTAGCCGCTAGAAGGTCCAGTGGGCCTGATCTGGGCATCCTGCCCCACTGGGTGTGAAGGTTGCAGCAACTAATCCTTGGTGGTTTGAAAAGCCAGTGGAGGGTGAAGACTCTGGGACATGAAGAAGTTGCTCTATCACAGAAGCTGCTCTGAGAGGACAGCAGACAGAACAGGAGGCTCCATTCCTCCACACAGGGGCCTCTCCACAGCTAGGATTGAGGGTTCTAAGGAAGTGTGGCAGGCTCTCTCAGCAAGCCATTCTATCTTCCCAGGTACTTGCTGTGCACTTCTCTTCCCCTAGGGTAATGTTTCTTGCCCATTCTTTCTTCCTTTTGTATGTGTATACGCATGTCACAGGAACATGTGTGGGGGAGTATACATACACATATGTGTACATGGGTATGGAGACCATGGACAGATTTAGCTGTCATCCCTGTTTTTTTTCGGAGACAGGTCTCCCACTGGCCTGGATCTTGCCAAGCAGGCTGGGATGGCCTCTAGCAAGCTCCAGGGGGCTGTCTGTCTCTGACTCCCCCAGAATTGTGATTATAAACATAATCACACTTTGTTGTTATTTTTGTTTGTTTTTAACATGAGTTCTGGGGATTGAATTCAGATCAACTGAAATCACTCAGGAGATTTCAAAGCATGCTCTATGCTGAACCATCTTCCCAATCTCCCTTCCCTCCCTCCCTCCCTCCCTCCCTCCCTCCCTCTATCTCTCTTTTTTTCTCTAATTTTTTAGGCTACCATACAAAGTAATGGCTTTCATTATGGCATTTTCACACATACATTGCCATTTATCTTTGTTGTCATTAATGTCACCAATATAATTCCTGTTCAACCTTACCAGAGATGATGCTTCCTCAAAAAGTCCCTCAGTGTCCACACTACTTGAATCTGCTAAGTCACAGTCCCTGAGGCACAAGTTTTCCTCCAGGCCATGTGAGTTGTGTTCAGTCATGATTCTTCCTCTCACAAAGCAGGGCTTAGTGGGGAGTAGAGTGACACTGAAGCTCGTGAAGTTACACAAAGTGAAGTTGAAGTGATGTCGAGAACCAGGCTCCAGGGGGGCTTCCAGCAGCCCTGGGTTGAACATATTTTTGCACTAATTGAAGGGAAGACAGCCTTAAAATAGAGTGTTCCCTTTGATCTGAGAAGATGCTCTAGTAGGCAGTGGCCACTGTGTAGGCTCTAACTGGTCAAAATAATGAGACTAAGTGACATTTGAGTTCTCAGCCCTAAATGGAACATTTACATCAACCTTTACAAGGTTCAGGGAACACTACAGAAGAGGAAGTGCCTGGAGGAGGTGAAGAGTGCCTTAGAATACTGTCTTCAGGGCATGATGATGTTGTTGTATTCTTGAACTCAGCAGCTGTGATCACCCACACAAGACCTACAGAAGATTTGACCCATCAGCGGTCCATCTCTCAAAGCCCCGCTCATCCCTGGGGATCTATAGGCAGTTACTGGTTGTTGGGAGAGGGAGGGACATTTTCTTCAGTGGGGTATGTTAGTATTCAGGCATCTGTACTGGCCTGCCCTTGGGGTCCTGACAGGAAATGCCCTCTGCTGGAGCCACAGAGAGCACCTCCTGTGCGCATTCACTACATTCCCTTTTAAAAGGTGGACTCTGCCCACCTCCCTTCTCTTTTTCTCTCTGTTTCTCTGCCTCCTCTCTACCTCTCTGCCTCTCTCTCTCTGTCTCTCTCCTCTGCCATTCCTGTCTCCAGATGCTGGTCTCCCCACCTTTCCTACTCCCTTCTCCCAATAAAGAACCCCTCCACATGAGCCCTGTGGCATGATGGTGTCTCTTTCTCTCTCATGCTGTTTTTTAAATTATAATGGTGTAGCCACTGGCAAGGTGCCCATGCCCTTATAAATAACCCACCCCCCATGTTCCTGAAAGCAACCCCATGGAATACGTTGTTATACATGCCCCCTCACACACACAAATGGATCCTCACACTAGAAGACCCTAAACAACACAAATAAGATTGCATGATAAATAAAGGAAGTTCAGAACATGGCTTCCCTAGGCTTTCTTGGGGGTATTTAAAGAGCCCAGTGTCCACATGGGCACAAGACAGGTTGCTGGGGTCAGGGTGGGCAAGCATGAAAAACCAGCCTGGTTTTGAGGAAGTGGGAGGCAAGACAGCAGGTGGCCATGAGGAGACCCCACCCCCATTCTACTCCTGCCATCTCCCTGGTCAAATCTACTTGGGTGCTGATGACACCAGCATCTTCCCACAGAGGCCAGCTTGAGTGACTTAACGCTGTAAGATTTATCTTATTTTATTTGAAATCCATGCATATGGCATGTGTGAGAGTAATGCACACAGGCCATGTTGGTGACCATGGAGGCCAGGAGAGGGTGTTGTATCCTCTGCAGCTGGAGTTACAAGTAGTTGTGACTTGTCTAATGTGAGAAGTGGGATCTAAACTCCGGATCCTCTCTGAGAGAAGCAAGTATTCTTAACTGCCGAGCCATTTCTTCAGTCCCCCTCAGTGACCTTGGAATGGTGACTGAAGGATGGGCAAAATAGACTGTGTTGGACCAGGATTTCTTGCAAGGAATTATGGGCTTTGCCGTCTCTGAGTTCCTGCCCCTGCTTCCATAGACCTGGCCTAGGGCAGGTGCTTCGGATTGAATGAATCAGTGGGTGGATTCATGAATTGGTTACTGTGAGAGAGCAGCTACGTTCAGAGACTGGCATTTCCAGTCCACTGAGAAGGCAGCCACTGTGCCACTACACACAGGACCTCAAATCAAGTTAATGGCGAAGCCTCTTCCTCATGTCATGATGTGGGAGGGAATTAAGATAATCATGGCAAGCTCTGGTCTTTTAAAACAAGGATTGGTCACCCTGCTCACCAGAAAGAGGCCCATCCATAAGTATGTGAGCCAGGGATGCCATCCATGGAGCCTAGATATGGCTCTAATAAGGCACAAAAATCCTCAAAGTGCAGGCCTGGCAGCAGGTGATGACTCGCTGTATGTCCTGTTACAGAGAAAATCTTCAATTCCATGAGTCATAGCAGGAGGCCAGAGAGCAATCAATAGTGAAGGCTGCAAGGTGCTCATGGGGCAATGGCCCACCCAGAGAGGATGGCCTGTGGGGTGTGGTCAGAGTGTTTAGGGGCTCTGACTGCATCCTATCCCTCCAGGTCAGCTTCCACACTGGACTTCAGCCACTAGGGTATCAAGTCTGGTTTCTAGAGAGGCACAACCAGGGCCAAACCTGTTTCTGTGCTTCTGAGTCTACTGTGTCCTCTGGGTAGACAGACTCAGAAGTGGGTGGCAGAGCAGAAGGTATGAGGGGCTTAGTGTCCATGGTCAGACAAGACATGAGAGTGGAGAAACCAGCAGGCACAGGGAAGGAGAGGCTGTGGGGCCTGGGCAACTTGACACCATGAAGAGTTCATCTGGGGGTAAGCTAGTGGTGATCAGGGCAAAGAGAGTGTGTGGAGGCAGGTAGAACAGGGACACAGGGCTGGGGAAAGGTCTTAGCATCTACATACAGCTTGAAATTGCCCCTAACTCCATATCCAGGGGTCTGATGCCCTCTTGTGGCCTCTGCAGGCACCTGCATTCACAAGCACACACCACACACAGATGCACACATGTACACATACTTTTAAATAATAATAATGAAACAAAAATCTTTAACACATAAAAGCAGGAGGACACAAAAGCAACCACCAATCTGTAGGAGATGAGGGGGAGTGGATAAGTGCTACACTTAGGGGTTGGTGGGGGACAGTGCTGAGTCTCCTTCAGGTAAGGAGAGGGGAGTCCTGTGGGCCCAGAACTAGAATAGAAACAATTTTGTAAAGAATAAAGTCAGAAACTTAATATACCAAATCTTTCACTACTTGTTTGTTTATTTATTAGATAGGTCCTCATATAGGCCAGGGTGGCTTTGATCCTCTCATCCTCCTGTCTCCATTTACTTTCGGATGGACTTCATGCATGCTACAAAGCATTCCTATTAACTGAACTACATCCTGAGCCCCATCTGACCCTTTAAAAGATGCAGCATCCGGTGACTTTGGTTATAACACAGGAGAGAGTCCAGAAATAGATGTTTATATTCATGCATGCTCAGGCTATTTTCAGTCAAAGTACAAAGAGAATTTGACAAAATGATATGCCTTTTGTGATGGCTAATCTTGGTTGTCAGCTTGACACACCTAGGAAGAGGGAACCTCGATGGAAGGATTGCCTTCATCAGATTGGTTTGTGGATATGTCTGAGGGGGTGTTTTCTTGATTATTAATTGGTGTAGGCCCACTGTGGGTGGTATCATTCCAAGGCAGGTGGCCTGGGGTCTATTAGGAAGGTGGCTTAATGTGAGCATAAGAGGAAGCAATGCAGCAGTATTCCTTTGTGGTTTCTGCTTAAAGCTCCTGCCTTGGCTTCCCTTGCCGACAGACTGTGAGCTAAAAGTGTAAGATGAAATAGACTCTCTTACCCAAGTTGTTTTCATCACAGCAACAGAAAGGAAATTGGAACACCTTCCAACATTTGTAACAACTGCACATACACATGCAAAAGTTGTATGTACATATGTGCACACATGTGCATGTGGATGCAGTTGTATGTGGAGGCCAGAGATCAACATTGAGTTTCTCAATCTCTTTCCACCTTATTTTCCGAGACAGTGTTTCTCATGGAACCTGGAGTTAATCGGTTCACTTAGGCAGGCTGGTCCAGGAACTCAAGGCATTCCCCCAGCACTGGGGTCCCAGATGTTTATTGTCATGCCCAGCTTTTACAGGGGAGCTGGAGATCCAAACTCAGGTCCTCATGCTCATGTGGTAGGCACTTTACCAGCCAGTTCTCCCCTTCAACAAAACAAAGCAGCAAATGAAAATCCCCATGAACACTACTTTGATTTCTTTTAAGTTTTACAATTATGCTTATTTACTTATTTGTATGTGTATGTGAGTGTGTTGAAGGGCATACAGCAGAGGGAGTTAGTTCTCTCCTTCCATTGTGTGGAATCAAGGACAGATCATCAGGATTGGCAGTGAGTACCTTTACCTACTGAGACATCCCACCCTCTCTCCATCCTTTTTGAAACAGCAACTCTCAGTGAACCTGGAGTTCGCTGGCTAGAATTCCCATCCTTTCCTGATGCTGGGTTTGCAGGCATGTTGCCACACAAGGTTCTCTTTTTTAATGAGGGTTCTGGGAAACAGAGCTTGGGTCCTCCTGCTTGTATGGTGAGCACTTCACTGACTGAGCCAACTCACCAGACCTTGGGGCGTGTCTAATAGCAGCTTTATTTATAAATCAACCACTATAAGGCATAACCCAGATATTCTTCCAGAGGAGATCATAAACATGTCCAGCAACAAAAAAGAAGCTGTGGGCCTGTAAGATGGTTAAGTGGGCAAAGGTAGTTGCTGCACAAGCCTGATGACCCAAGTTCAATCCCCAGAATCCACACAAAGGTGGAAGGTAGGAGAGGATGGATTCCGAAAAGCTGTTCTCTGACCATTGCACACATGCTGTGGCATGATGCACCTGCGCGCGCGTGTGCGCGCGCGCGCGCACGCACGCACACACACACACACACACACACACACACACACGCACGCACGCACGCACGCACGCACGCACACACATACACCATACACAATAATATCTGCAAAAATAAAACTATTAGGACAAAAAGCCAGTCAGGTGACAGGATTGTTGGGGGGTGGTGACAGGTATGATGGTTGATGTTAATTGTCAGCTTGATAGAATCTGGAGTCCCCAAGCAAATGGGCCTTCTGGGCATAGCTGAGGGGCTTGCCTGGACTACTTAATTGAGTGGGAAGACCTTCCCACCTTGGCCATTCCCTAACTTGGGTTCTGGACTGTATAAATGGGGAAAGGGAACTGAGCGAGATCATGCATTAGTTCTTATTTCTAGATTATAGATACAATGAGCAGCTGCTTCAGGCTCCTGCTGCCTCGATTTCCCTACCATGAATGGTATCTTGAACTGTGAGCTAATGCAAAGCCTTTCTCCCTTAAGTTACTTTTGTCAGAATGATTCATCACAGCAACAGGAAAAGGAAGCAGGACAGTTGGGCACCTGTAAAACCCGTAAGACCAGACAGCACAAAGGGGAATTTTATACACTGGAAAACATCACCAGCTGAGGGGAACATAAGATCAACTGTAGAATGTGGCCAGTGACTCAAACCGCATTACAAGTGAGTGATATAATCACACGGAAGGAGGTATGGACACAGGGCTGAGCTGAGTAACACTGGAAAAGTGTTTTGTTTGGCTGCCTCATTGCTAAGTTTTAACAGTACTGCACACAAAAACTGTGTTGGACTTGGTAGATCTGTTTCCCATACAGGTCCTTAACTCTCTCTGTATACCAGTGTTGAACAAATTTCCCCAGAAAAAGAACTCACAAATAATAGAAGATAAAATGCTAGAATGATCAGGGTGATGTACTAGAGTTTTCAGTATGAATGTGTGTACATACACACACACAATTCAGACATGTGTATACATGAATTATGACATATAACCACACTTCCCCATTCTCCCTGTGAGGGTCTAGAAGCAGTGACAGTTGAATGTCAATGGCCACGTGTAGCTCATAGTTCTTAGCTTCCATGTCATTAAAAAAAAAAAAGACTCAGTGTTTCACAAAGAAATGATTGAGTCTAGAGTTATGGCAGGAAAAACATAATACTGGAAAAAGGCAAGGTTCCTATTAAAAGAGCATGGTGGGGCTGGTAAGGGATGAGTGGGTAAAATGCATGCCATGCCATGCATGAAGACATGAGTACATACAAAGATGCATGCCTGTAATTCCAGAACTGGGGAGGCAGAGACAGGAGGATCCCTGAGGCTGTATGGCCAGCCAACCTAGCTGAATCTATGAGTATAGGTTCAGAGAGAGAACCTGTCTCCAAATAATGTGGAGAGTGACAGAGGAAGACACTCAGAAGTGACCTTTGGTTTCCACATGCTCCCCCATGCCTCCAGCACAGGAGGTAAGAGGAAACTTCTAGCTCCAGGAAGATGAAATAAACATGATTTCGCAATTCCTTCTGCTAAGGGCAACTAAAGGCAAACTACAGGCAATATATACAATGTAAAGCATGTATATGAGAAAGCAGATTGGTGAGAGACCTCCAGACAACATGGTGGTGAGCTGCTTTATTTTTCTTCTTGCCTCATATATCTCAAACAAAAAGATAAAGAACTTCCAGCTTAGAAACAAAGCCAGATGACAACGAATGAACAAATGGATGAGTAAAAATAGACATCTACTCTTTCTAGGTGAAGTACTGGGAAAGGGGTAACCAAATAGCACAGAGAAAAACAGTGGTCACACTACCAGCCCTGATAACAAAGGGCCAGGTAGTCTTAGATCTATAATTCCTCCCTCTCTCCCTCCCTACTGCCTTCCAACAAGGTCTTGTGCAGCCCAGGCTGGCCTTGAACTCACTACATAGCCAAGAATAACCGTAATTTCTGATCTTCCTATTTCTATCTCTCAAATGCTTGGATTGCAAGCTTGCAACACCACAGCTGGTTTAAGTGGTGCTGAGGATCAAATCAGGGGCTTTGTGAATGACAGGCAAGCATACAATGGAGCTATGGTCCTAGACTGAGTCTACCATTATTGCAAGGCTCATACACAGGTGCTTCAACATGCCTGCTTGCATGGTAAGGGTGAGATGAGCTGACACATTTATCCCCTCCCAGCCTTGGTGAGTTACCCCCCCCCTTTTTTTATACTGCAGTGCTGTCAGCTGAGGCCTGAGGGAGGGTCAGGACTCACACTGCAGTCCAAGGACTCTTCTTGGTGTCAGTAAAGACCACACAGGAGCCAGAATTCCCACCCTTCTTAGCAGCAACGCGGAACTCTCCTACTTGGGAACCACTGGAGACTGAATGGGAGCCCCAGGCTTCTATTTCCATCTAGAGGTGACAAGGTAGTGCCTCATCCATGTCCCTTTCGAACTAAATAGCCATGACAAAAATTGCACTTGGCAATTACAAACACACTTGAAACAAACAAACAAAAAAGTATCAAGCCTCAGCAAAATGAATAGATAGAAAAATCTCACCAAAGAAACAAAGAAAACAAATGAAATGAACATTGAGAACTGAAAAGAAAAATAACTGAAAGAAAAATCTCAATTGGATGAGCTCCACAGCAGAGTGGAGGTGATGGAGAAAAGGACCCGTGAACCTAAAGATAGAACCTTCCTGAATAATGGAGAAAAAAAATAGACTGAACAACAACAAAACCAAAACCAACAACAATCAAAACAAACCCAAACTACAACCAAACCTAAACTCAAAACCAAACCAACGACATCATCAGCAACAACCAAACCAAACCAAAAGAACAGCAGCTGTAGAATAATCCCTCAGGCTCTGTGTAAAAGATCTAACATATGTGCTACTGGAGTTCCAGGAAAGAGAAGGAGGGTGGAGTTGAAAACATGCAAGAAGCGGGTTGGAGATGACTCTGACTAAAGATGAGAACTAGGGTTTGGTTTGTCAGAAATTCACACAAATGCTAGGTAAGCATGGTAGTCTACTTGTAATTCTGGCCCTGGAAGGTAGAGACAGAGGCTCCCTAGAGCTAGCAGGTAGCAGGGATAGCCATACTAGTGAGCTCTGGGTGTGAAATATCCTGCCTCCAGACATTATGCAGCGAGAGACCTTGGAATACTCAGCCATAAATGAGTTATCTCCATCAATTCTGTTCCCTCATGGCTCAGGGAACCATGGAAGAGGAGGAGGAAAGAATGTAAGAGCCGGAGGACAGTAAGAAAACATGTCCCTCTAAATCAACAGGATCGAAGCCCATGTGAACTCACAGCATCTGAGACAGCACGCACAGGGCCTGAGCAGGTCTGCAGTAGATGGGGTTCAAGAGCTGAAAGAATAAGTGGACACATGCCCCCATGCCTAACCTGGAGGGATCTCCAATTGATAGCCACTTACAAGCGAAAACCAAGTGTCCTCCAAAGGAGTCTCACTGGGGAAACAAACTTCTCTTCAGGGTGGCTGCAGGGCCAGCAGGAGATGGCACACAGAAATGAACACACAGGCATCTTTGGAGGTTCCTTGTCTCAAAACAGCCTATCAGAGCCTTTCCTTTCTCTCTCTTTCTCTTTTTAAAATTTTATCTTATTTTTGTTTTTTATTTTATTTGCATGTTTCTCTCTCTCTCTCTCTCTCTCTCTCTCTCTCTCTCTCTCTCTCTCTCTCTCTCTCTCTCTACCTTACAGGCCATTTGCATATATATATTATGGCTTCCACTTTAGTGGTTCAATGGGACTCCTGGGTGTGGGAACAAGTCAGTCTCTGTTTCTTGTGCCTTCTCTTGGGTTCTCTTCCTTCTGTTTGTTCTAGTTTTAACCTTATCACATTTTATTATTATCTCCTGGAAGCCTATTTGTTTTCTAATGAGAGACAGAGAGGGCAGAAAACTAGATGGGAGGGGAGAAACTGGGGGGAGTAGAGGGAGAGAAAATCATAATTAGGGTAGATTATGTGAGGGACAAAAATATATTTTCAATGAAAGGAGAGAGAGGGGGGAGGGAGAGGGAGAGAGAGATAGGTACTGTCTCAACAAATGAGGAGAAATGAGAAAGCCTGATTCCTAACATCAACCTCGGGCCTTCAAGTGCACTGGTACACATGTGTACTCCTACTCTTGAGAAAACTACACACATGCATATGAACACACACACACACACACACACACACACACACACACACACACACACACACGAAAAAGAAAAACACAGAAAGAAAAAAAATGACTCAAAACTGCACATGTTTGGCAAGAAGCTTGAGCTCTTAGGACTAAGATGAGGGGTCCATACTATGGACTGAATGTTTCTGTCTCCCCCACACCCATTCATGTCTTGAAGCCCAACCCCCTAGTACAATGGTCAGGAGGTAGGTACATTTGGGGCTGGGTAACAGATGATATGGAGACAACAGGGTGGAATCCCCAAATGCGATTAGCACATACTGTTTATAATATTTGCTTTATTTATGTGTACTCATGTTTCCGTGCACACACATCTGCTTGGGGGTCCCTGTGGAACTCAGTAGATGTCATTGATTCTCTGGAGCTGGAGTTACAGGCAGTTGTTGTTGGGAACTGAACTCTGATCCTCTGAAAGAGCAGCAAGCTCTAAATGACTATACCATCTTTGGGCCTGGGATTAGCATTCTTCTGAGAGTTCAGGGTGCTTCCTCCCTCTAGAGACTTGTGAAGGCATAGTGAGAAGTCTGCCTTCCAGCATGGTGAAGCAGCCCTTAGCAGACACCGAGTCTGCTGGTGCCTTGATCTTGGGCTTCTCAGCCTTCAGAACTGTGACAAATAAATATTTATTGTTTAAGCTACTTAGAGTGTGATATTTTGTTATACCACCCTGAACTGAGACAATTCCAAATGGGAAAAAAAACACAAAGAAATCTACGCCAATTATAATTAAGTTATGATTATACTTCTGTCAACTAGAGGCTGAGAAAAAAATCTTGAAAGCAGCCAGAGAAAATCGAGGAAACACAAATTGAAATAACAGCAGAATTAGAGACCGTAAAAGCCAGAAGAAAATGACAGTGTATTCCCAGTCTGAAACAGAAGAGTTGTCAACTCCTGATTCTGTATCCCGTAAATATATAAAGGCAAGAGGCTGGATGAGAGCACTTGTTCTTCAAGCATGAGGTCCCAAGTTTAAAACCTTAGCACCCACTTGAAAAGACTGGCATTGTTGTGCTTCCTGTAACCTCAGCACTGAGGGGTGAAGACAGGGTGCTGAGAACACTCTGGCTAGCCAGCCTGCTTGAATAGTAAGATTCTAGTTCAGTTAGAGACTTTGTCTCAAGGAATTAGGAGAAGAGCCATAGATGGAGACACCAAATGCTCTCCTCTGACCTCCATGTACACATGCATGGGTATACATATTTGCACACTTGCATGCACCACAGACATATATATCATGTAAACATACAGAACACCATATACAGGTCCTCCACACCACACCATAAATAAATATTTATTTTAAAGTTTTGTGTGTATATGTACATGCCTGTGTATATGTCTGAGCACCACCTGTGCGCAGCTGTCAGCAGAGGCTGGAAGAGGAAGTTGGATCCCTTGGAACTGGAGTTACATTACAGGTAGGTGGTTGTGAGAAGCCTGATGTAGATTCTGGGAGCCCAACTCAGGTCTTCTGCAAGAGCAGCAAGTGGTCTTAGTCACTGAGGCATCTCTCTAGGCTCCACACATACACAAACAAAAATAGTAATAAAAAGAAAAAGGGTAAATCAAAACACTTTCCAGATCAAGGAAAACTAAGAAGATTTATTGTTAGCCCATCCATGAAAGAACATCAAAGAAACTGCCATGGACAGAAAGAAGCAAAGGAGGAGCTGGAACAGTGAGAAGGACGGAATAACATAGTAAAATATGGAAAACTATAATACTCTTTCTTTGTGTTTTCTAAATTATGCTTGGCAATAGAAGCAAAATTATAATGCTGTGTGATGTGATTTCAAACGATGTTTGTGGCAGAAACATAAGGAAATTATAAGCAGAACATAAAATAAGGTGAATCTTTGTGTTCACTCAAGTGGATAAAATGATGGCATAAAATTTCATATCTTATGTCTATAAAATTTCAAATCTAGAGAAACCACTAAAATTGCTATGTAAAAACACACACTCTGAAACACTATAGATAAACTAGAGTGGAATTATCTAAAAAAGATCTTTTAAAATATGCTAGTAACTCATATAGCTAAAAAAAATACATAAATGAGAAGCAGAAGACAAAAAATAAAATGGCACAATGAAGTCCTAAGTATCAAGTTGGTACACTAAATATAAAAGACCTAAAAACATCAATTAAAAACAGATGTTGCAGAGGTTGGCAAATGTAACAGAATTACAGGCTGTCTACACAAAACCTCCCCCTGATGAAAATTACAGAAAAGGAAAAGATGAGGAAAGACATCGTCAAAACATTAATCAATGAAAGAAGTAGGCTGAGGAGGTAGCTTTGTGACAGTGTTTGCCTATCATGCACAAAGCCTTCAGTTCAATTCCCAGAACTGCCAAAAACAGGAGTGCAAGCAGTGCTATGCTTATGTTAGATTCAGTAGATTTCACATCAAAGAAATTTCCAGAGACAGAGAGGGGCATTACATACTGGCAAGGCAATCAACCAAGAACATATAGCAGCCTTCAATATAGACCCACCAAGTAAACAGAACCCCGAATCAGGTGAAGCAGAACCTGCTAGCACTGAAGAAATAGAGAAATATGCCACCATAAGTAAATATTTCAGCACCCCTTGTTCAACAATTCATATGACAACTACACAGAAAACCTGTGAGAACTTGATACCACCTGCTTATAAGATTCAACTGAAGAATATTCTTTTTTTATGAATGCCTTCTCTTTTATTTTTTAATTCCCCTTGATCATTTTTTTGACTTTTTATATGAATTACAAGAATACAGATATTCTAACTAATAATAACAGAACTATCTTCTCCTTTACTCTTTGTTCCATCTTATCTCTTCTCCTTTCCCTCCCTTGTCTTTCTTCTCTCACACCTTTCTTCCCTTCTTTCTTTCCCCTCCCCTCAGCTTTCTTTTCTGAGGGTTAAAACAACTCATACTTACTTAGAGCTGTGTAGGTCAGATAGTCTGGTGTGAGTCTCACCATCATTGGGGGTGGTTGATGCTGGTTTCCAGAAGTGGGTTTGGTCTCACAAAATTATCTTCTGAGATACGGGGTTTCTGTAACAGAGTGAGATTCCACATACCCTCTTACTTCCTGCCTCATCATATGACCTCTCTTTCCTCACCTGTTCACCATGTTGAGATGTTGGCAGAAGATCTTTACCAGAGGCCAAACAGATGGAGTTCAATCTTAAACTCCCAGTCTCCCTTGTAAATAAAATCCCTGGCCTCAGTTGTTTTGTTATAGCATCTAAAAAATGAACCAAGGCAGCTATCTAGACTCCTGGCCATCCACATGCCCACAGCTCCTAGGGGACAAATAATGGGATCAGCTGCTCCAGGTTCAAGGAGCTCTGGGAAGAGAAGGGGCAGCTCTGAGGGCATGTCTGTATTTCAGGTCCTTAATGGACACATTCTCATCCCATCTTCCCAGTTCTTCAAAGACTGGACTCATCCATGCCCATTCATGGAGGTAGAAATGGAGAAGCAGAGACATCAGACCATTGTGAGGGCTGGAACCAGGAGCTAGGTGACTTGACACAGAGTTCAAGCTCTTTCCCAGATGTGTCTTATCTTTGAGATCTAAAGCCTAACCAAGAGTATGAGTGACTGTGACCAGACCCTAAGGACCAGACACAGGGCTGGGCCTGCCTAAGTTCTGCTGATGGTAATTTTGTCTTCTGATCTGCTGCAAGGTAACATGGAGTAAGTAAATGAGAAGCAAGGAGTGGTTGACATCAGGTGGTCATGAGGGTCTTATTTAGCTCTAATTCCTTCCCAATTTCAAAAGCCAAGATGGCCCCAGGGGGAGAATCTCCCTTCTGCATACCAGTTAAACTGCTCCGGAGCAAAATGGTTTTATTTGGCCCTGGACGTCATTCCTGAGAAATGAGGGCTGCAGAGCATGTATACTCTGCAAACTTCTTGTCTCTGATAACTCGCCAATTTTGGGTGTGATCCAAGAACTGGTATGTTGTGGGTTTCCAGTCCAAGCTGGTCTTGGCTGCCCTGGGTGGAGGGTTTAGCTGGGCTGGATTCTTGGGGCTTGATTTAATACATACCAAAATGTTTGGGTCGATTGCAAAAACAGAGACGAACATCCCTGTATTTCAGTTCCAGTCCCCAGCTTAATGGTATTAGGCACAGTGATGTAATAATGCAACACACATGCACCAAGGGTAACTATCTGCTGGCTGTGAGCAGGCTCTGTGGCTGCCCTACAGTGGACAGAGATTAAAGAAAAGCCAGAACAGCTGAAAAAGAACCACAAGGATGCTTCCAGGCTTCATGCCTTCCTGTCAGTGTGCACTGCAGGAGAGGAGCTGGCATGGAGCTAGGTATGGCTGGACTTCTATAACAAGCACGTGTGAGGTGGATACAGGTGGGGACTCCTTGTTTCTTGGTGATAGCAGTGAGTTCAACCCCCGCCCCAGCAG
Source organism: Cricetulus griseus (assembly GCF_003668045.3). NCBI lineage: Eukaryota > Metazoa > Chordata > Mammalia > Rodentia > Cricetidae > Cricetulus > Cricetulus griseus. The sequence goes on from NC_048598.1 coordinate 69,201,132, forward strand.
AAATTCCTCCATTAGCATCACTGGCATATGGTTACAACTTGAACACATCTATGGATGGCCCACCCTCCCTCTCACAGCATCCTTTCTGCCTTTCAACCACTCGCATTCTCAGGAAGGACAGAAGTTTGTTAGTGGGAGCAGAGCTCTAACTGTCTGCTCTGGGGAAGGGTTTGGGTCTGGTTTCGGTCTTGGTCTTGTTTGAGCTGCGCCATCTTCTTCTCCTTGGAGTCTTTATGAGGACTTGAGAGGAGCTTGCCTACTGAGGAGAGCCTGGGCCTCAGACCGTATGCACGGTCATCATAAAAAAAATGAGCTGGTGACTACAGAGATGCTCAGTGGGCAAAGACACTTGCCATGCAAGGATGAAGACACACGTTTGGATGCAGGGCAATCAAGATGGCTCAGGGGGTAAAGGTGCTTGTGGCTAAGTGTGATTTCATGAGCTTCATCCCTAGAACCAAATGGTGGAAGGAGAGAAGTGACTTCTCCAAGTTGTTCTCTGACCTAAACACATTGTGCATGTGTACACACACACACACACACACACACACACACACACACACACACACACTAAACAACAAATAAATAATTTTTAAAAAGTGGCCTAGCAGGCATGGTGAGGAAGCAGAAAGAGGAGGAGTCCTGGGGCTCCCTGGCCAGGCAGTCTAGGTGAGTTGGGGAGCTCTAGGTTCCATGAGACACCCTGTCTCGAAATATAAAATGGAGAGTAATTGATGAAGACATGTGATGTCAGCCTCTGGCCTCCACATAAATGCACACACGTGTACCTGCACACACATCCTCACACATACACACAAAGTTGCAGGGGGGGGCATCAAGATAGTTGAGCAGGTAAAGATAGATGTCTTACACAAAGTCTGATGACCTGAGTTTGATACCCAGGACCCACATAGTTCAAGGAGAGAACTGGGTCCTACAAATTGTCCTTTGAACTCCACAGACATG